>NW_004798233.1:135767-145115 GCF_000002075.1 Aplysia californica | reverse complement strand
CATGCTCACACCCATGCTCTATTATGCCGCTACTGTCTCAAAAGACCTTGAGATGTGCCTGTTTTATCTTTCTTTTCTCTTGCGTCATTTTTAAAAAACGCAATTACGTATAGGGCATACTTCAAAACGCAAGTTTTGAATGCTTCCAAAACTGCAGGGTTGACGCTTGATTTGTGGTAGTTGTGGGAGCCTACAAGTGGGGATTTAGAATGAAATCAAAGTGAAAGCCTCGGGTTTAGCTTAAAAAGTGACTTTTTATCACCTGGTTTTGCAGCCTGGGTTTCTGAAGTTTTACAGGTTTTGTTGTCATTGTTACATCTTCAACTTTTGTTTGTTCGTGTGAGTCATACATGACACACCTTTCCCTGTGCCCATAAGCATCCCGCCAACCGTATATGCGCGCACACACTCATACACACACACACACACACACACACACACACAGTAAACATGCACACCTGCACTCACACGCCACACACACACACACACACACACACACACACACACACACACACACACACACACACACACACACACACACGTCACACACTCACCCTTGATCTGCGTGGAATAAGCCTGAGCTTGAGAAATTGCTCCACCCCCCCCTCCCCCCAACTCAGCTCCACAATTTAACACATATCTTCCAACTGTCTTTTTATGAGCTTACATTTACTTACAATATCTCGTTTTATGACCTTACTGTAGGAATTTCTTTCTCTTGATTCTGTATCATAATAATATAGATCTATGTGTTATTTTAGACGTTGATGATTTTTAATTGCCTGTATTTTAGATTTGCAGATTATTTTTGTTTAATATTTTTTTTTTAGCTGATACCAAACTGCTGTGTTAAGATATCAAAGTGTCCCTAATATAATAATATATGTAAATAAAGATCTAACTGTGCTTTGTTGGTTGTAAGTATAAGTTTTATGCGATATTTTGTGTGGTCACAATTGTGGAAAAGTAAATATTGTAGCTGCATACGAACAAAACAACTCTTCTTTGTGTACCGAATTGTTTGTGATGCGAACAAACAAATTTGTTGATATTATTGTTTTGTTGTTGAAATCTTTCTTGCAAATGCATATTAAATTAATTTTAAAAATAAATCAAATGTGGCCTTCTTTTTTCTTCCTGATTTGTTGTAACTAGAGCCCTGTCAATGTGAAGGCTGTCTGCTATGAGTAATGCAGAGAGCTGTGTTAGTTAAGTTGGCATTATGCTGTATACTAAAATAGAGAATAACTTGGTTTATATGTCCTTTGTAGAGATTTCTTTGACGTGTGTTGTCTTTTCGGTTTTCTGGGTGGTTGACAGGCACTCTGCCTTGATTTGCTCCTTCTTTTCTATCAAACATCTATCATCCTTATGATCTCTCCTCCTTCTTTTCTGGGTACGTTACTCGCTTGGAACACCTCTGGTCTTTGGTGCTCGTATGAATTATTTGTGTTACCAGTTCCTATAAAACATACTAAAACTTGAAGAAGAAAAAAAAAAACCCATGAATGTCCTTGGAGCTTCACTCACTTTGTTCTGTTCAGTTTGCAGTTTCTAAAAGGAGCTTTAAACTTAGACCAAATTGTGAGCCTTTTACTGAGGATGTGTGGTACAGCTTGTTTACAAACTTAACAAAACTATGAGATTCAGGGCGCTCTGTTACCTCTGTTGATATCATGATGGACCTTGTAGCAGATGGCACTGGTGAAAATTCCAGACTGGGAGTTCTCCGTCATTTTGTGGAGTTTTCAAGGCTCTCTACACATTTGGCTCGGCCCTATCGGAGATGGACATTACATTTGGAGGCCCCACCTTTTTAAAGAACCTAATAGTATTGATAAGGGAGTTTAACCCATACACTTATGGGGGGGAGGGGGAACGAAACAAAGAAATTGACAAAAGAAAGCAGCCACGTATTGTTGACTTTTCATTACTGATTTTCTGGTCCCTGCCTTTTTGAGGGGACGTTGCGTCATTTGCTCATTTTGTCGTAGGTCCTATACAGAACAGATGTCATATTGATGGGGACATAAAAACAAATTACAAGAAAAAGAAAATATTTTAAGCAGATTTCACAGAGAGAGTTGCCAGCTTTTAAAGTGACCCAACATCTAATCATTATCTCTCCTTTTTTTGGGGGGGGGGAGGGTAATGATTTGCATTGTTACTCTCTTGTAAAACCTCTAATATTCGGCTTTTTAATGACCTAATTGTATTGCAAGTGCTGTAAAACGCTTACTAATACCCCCAAAAGGTGAGCCATTTGTCTAATTGGGCATTAATATGGTTAAATTTGGCATCTGTCAACATTGTGAGTGTAAGTTTATTGAAGTCGCTGAAGACATGCATTCTGTTCTCTCAGCAGCGCTTGAAGATGTGCTGTCTTGGTGCATTTTAAAAAGAGGCCATAATAGCTTCATATTCTTACATATTTTTAAATCCTGTTTTCTTAATTAATCTAAAAGTTAAAGTGATAGTAACAACATGCGTTCTATGAAATTATGTATGAATTCGTGTTTCTAATCTGTGGGTGATGATTGGAAACCTGACACAACAATGCCTTTGGTCTGCTGTCAATCAGACATAAAATGTTCACTATGCCTTTAAGATTTAAGAGGAGAAAGCTCCAAATTGGTGGTCTTCTTCCATAAACCAGAGCCTAGTTGGTGGGAAATCACAGAAACTTCCCCAGAGAAATAACTTTTGAGAACACCGTGTAGAACATTCCTCAGCATCATATTATTTTTTTCGTAAGAGTTTTACGGCACTTACAACAAATTAGGCTGTATAAGTGCCGAAGATTAGAGGTATTACAAGGGAGTAACAAACACAAAAAAACAAGGAGAGGAGATAAAGACGATAGATGTTTGATAGGAAAGAAGGAGCAAACCACACCAGAGCACCTGCCAACCACCCACTGCGCATCGTAATCTGGCATGGTCACAAGTGAACCAACAATGCGGCCGTTTACTTGGTATGTTCATAGTCTCACTCTATTATGTGCTCCAGATATTTTAACAGGTTTTTCTCAGGTAAACACACGTGAAATAGATCATTAATGGTGATACAAAACACCCTTCAAGGCAAAGTATAGTTGATATTTTTGGTCATGTTAAATAGAAACATGTAGCTCTCCCATCAGTGCTCAGACCTTTGACTTTGAAGAAAAATGTTTTTTGAGGGATGAGATGTTTTGAGGCCATACTTGCATCCAAACCCTGAACTGTCATACGTTTTAAGCAAATTTGGCAACCAACTGTGTAGCAGATATGAACATGCTGTTTCAAACAAAAGGAAAAACAAATTCTTTCCTTTTTCAAAAGATGATTTATTTCCGCAGCAATTGCATATAAATATAGGCTATTATTGACAAATTGTATGTTAAGCCTTAGATCAGACAAGAGTTGATAAAGCAGTCACTGTGATGTATGTAGGCTATAATATGAAATAACTGGGCTTTTTTATTGGCAAAATAATTATCATGATAAAAATTGCAGTAGAAGAAGTAGGCCTACGTAATAGAACATCAATTTAGTCAATATTAAATTCAGTTACATGAAACAAGACAAATTTGCACTTGTTGCATAGAATACTGCAGAGTATATTGCTGGCTATGCATAAAACTATAGATGTGATAGTGTATTTTTTGCTTTTCTGCCGACACTCTTTAGATTTAGATAATTTATGAGGCTGTCTGCTTCAGTCCTGTCTGTGAAGAATGCATCCCACCAGAAAGATGATGACAACCTTTTTGAAATATTCCCTGTTTGGGAAATGAGCATACATTTTTTAAAGCCGGGCATTACACCACAGAAGTATGTAGTTAGATAGAGTTGCAAGTACAACTGCTATCGTTTGTTTAATAAATAGAGGCACATCGACTTTATGTTGGTCATTTCATGCTGGGTAAAAATAAGACGGACAGACAGAAACAATAGAGGGAAAAAAGAGAAGTAGGACGAACCAGTTGCGCCCATCAACCACCTGCAACTGCCATCGTTTCTTTAGTATATTGTTCTCAATAAATATATTTATGCTTTTGAATGAGTTGAACACACTGTTTCACTCTCATAGAACATTTTGAACAAGGAGAACAAGGTCAATTGAGCAGAGGTCTTTCATGTTTATCTGAGCATAGATAGCTATTTGAACCTTCCATCAGAAGGAAGGTGTTATCTCCCACTCGTCATGAGGAGGATCAATTTATTATTACCTCCCCCTTCCTTCCAACACACTCCAGGAATGGGTAGCCTATGTGCAGGGAGATTAATGACATTATATGTAGGCCGGCATGAAGTAACATTTAGCAGCCTGAAAAGAAAAAGCTTTGTAGGCTACAAGAGAAAATTCACTTACTTTAAGGGGTTGTTGTACGTTCTGTTGAATGAATTTGATTTTGGGGGGAAAAAAGTATTAAAACGGAAAAAGAAAAGGAGACTCAGAAGTAGGCATATTTTATAGTCCACACCCATAACATTCATTTCATTGTTTTTGATTGTCTTTACAAAAATACGAGTGTTTGATAAATTAATAGGCTATGAACTTCCATTAAACCTGTCTCATCAGTTTCTTGTACAAGATCTATGTTGCAGTTGGTCTCAATTCAACATTTTTTGACAAATACAATTACAATGTATTTGTATCTAAGCTCCATCCCCGTTTCTCATCCCTTAAGTAAGAATACATAATTTCCAGAGTGCAAAATTAGACTTCGATTAACATTGTGAATATCTCGATTTTTATTCAAGATATAAGGGCATTTTTTAAAATCAAAAGCATTGAAAATGAACAAGCTTTAAGATGATATCAACAACCCCACACACTCAAGAAATGACCAACGCCTGATTCTTCCGCGTAGTGACATCAATATTCACATTATGTAGGCCTACATGTATATTATAAAAATAGCCGTCGACAAATATATAGCTACGAAAAAAGAAACAACACTGGTAAAGTCGGCAGAGTAGCCTACTTGATTATTGATTCCCCTGCGGACTATGATCAACTATTTCAAAATGACTTTCAAGTAGATCTGTAAGATGAATCTTCAGTTGTTTCTTGGTTTATAAATAAGCTTACAGAAAAAATAAAAAACAACCAGTTGTTGTTTTTTTCAAATCAAATTTTTGATTTTCTTCCAGCCTCAGATGTCTAATTTTCATAAACTGTTTTTTCTCTTGGCATCAGAAGTCATTTGATATCTGGAATTAAAGGTAAATCATAAAGTGCTATTGTTGCTCTAAAATAATACATGAACTGCTGAAATAAAGAAAGTGGGTTGTTCAAACAAATGTACTTACATGTTCAATCAAATGTATTACATGTATACAGAAGGGCACAAAATGCGTGGAAACCAGCCATGCATTAAAAAAGGCTTTGTTTTACCAAATTGAAAAATGTAATACTGGACCCGGGACCCTCGCATAAATTGGAATGTAGATCAATCATGCAATATTTTTTTGCCGAATCAGCAAAAAAATGTTACTGCACAAACACTGCAATGTAATACATGTAATGTAATGATAGTAATATTACGCTCCTACACCACAATAGCCCAAGTTTAGATTTGAACAGAAAATAAAATAAAGTAGAATTACATTACATGTACACAAAATTGATTAAACTGAACTAACAAGGAGAACCTGCAGTAAGTACCATCTGAGCAGGTAACTGCCTTTACTAATTTAAACGTTCTTTTTATTTTCTTTACTGCTCTGTAGGCTACCAGTACGTAAAGGCTTTCAATAGGCTCTTCGTATTTTTGCCTTTATTTCCATTAATTTTTTTTTCACTTTAACCAATCATCCAAAGTGACGGTGCAATGAAATGCTTTATCCATCTATGCTTAGACTATAAATTTTATTTTAATCTGAAAGTTACATTTAAAAAAAAGGAATTTATCCCAAGTCCAAGCGAATATTCCTTGGTAAAAATCTGTTAAAAGCAATGCGTTGAATTTGCATTCCTTGGAGCAACTAAAATGATAATTATTGCCATCTACTTTTATACAAACACTTCTGAAACAAATTTGACCAGAGTGGAAAAGTTGGGAGGCATCTATCTTTTTTTTCTTTTTTAATTAAAGAGATTGTATTTGCAATCTTACATTTTTACCTGAGTGCAAAGCCAATAGCAGGAGGTGGCCCAACTCATTTAAAGTTTAATGCTTTATAGTTTCAGTAAAACAAGTATATTGAGGCACACTGGTATGAAAAAAACTGGATTTCTTATTCAACATGAATATAATACAATATACAGTCAAATCTCATTATACCGCCACCGACCTTGGGACCAGCTTAAAGTTGGTGCAGCAGCGGGGCAGGCGGTTCAAGGGGGTTTCTCTGTTGTATAGCCCCGACTGCCTAATGTCAAGGAACATGGTTCTGCTGTGCGATCTGTGTTTGAAAAGTGTCTTTTTGTTGATGATATACGCACAAGTATTCAGAGCCGAGGGTTTTCTCTATCTCTATCTTTATGTCTTTCTCATGGGAGAAAGATTATGAAGTAGCCAACCAGTGGATGTTGTATGCCGAGTGTAGTGCATACCTCTGGAAGTCAATTTGCAGGCGGTACAGCGAGACAAATTTAGTTTAGTTTAATAAGGATAGTACAACTCGGACAGTTGATGGATGGCGGTGTAAAAGCATAAATAAAATGTTTATAGCTAGACGTTCCTTTTCATAGACTGGCTAAACCTGGCGGTAAACGGGGCTGGTGGTACAACAAGGTTTGACTGTACTTACATAACCCTGCTTTTTACGCATATAAAACATGCACAGGTCTAAAATATAAGGAATTTTCATGGTCATGTATATTAAGCAGTTCCATGGGTTCAACATGAATACTAATATATATATATAAATGTAAAGTCAATAAAAAGTATAAGTATCTGTAAGTCACGTTATATATATTTTGGGGGCGAAGGAATTAGATCTTAAGAAACACCTTTCATTAAATGCTGGCGTATTTCTAGAACCAATTCATGTGCTAGTCCATAAGTTGACAACAAGCTAATGATCCACATTCGTCGGGAAATCTGCCACTCTAAACATGGTCAAAAAATGGTTACTCACCACTAGCTTGGGCAGTTTTCAAATAAATAGTCCCACTTTTAGAGGTAACTCCTTACTTCACATAAATATGCACTTTAATGAACATTTTGGTCTCAAATGACACACACATGTAATTTTATCTCTTCATTAAGCTACACTTTTTAAGCTACTGTGAGGCCTGATAATCAAAAGTCTACGACTATTTATACTTTCATAAAATAAACAAAAAACCCTTTGCAAACATTTAGTCCCTTGCTGTTTTCTGATCAAAAAGTTGTGTGACAGCATACACATTTAGACATTTATGTAAAAACCCTGCTGTCAAAGAAATGAAATATTCAAATGAATCTAGGGGATCATTAAAATTACACCTATTACAATCAGGGCACGAAAAATACAAAAAAACATGTTAGAATTAAAAACCAGTTACCGTCACCCTTTGAAATTAAGTAGCCTACAGTCATTTGAATGTCAATATCAGTAGTCACTAAAGGACTTTGCAATACAGACTGCGTTTCGATAAGCGTATAGGACAGAATTAGTACATGGAGTCCTTTCCTGGCTTCAGCGTAAATGTAAAGCGATAGGCCTATTAAATTGATATTAAAAGGACAACTTAAAGTTATAGTCCACTACTGAGAAAAAAGAAAAACAACTAAAAGTTTAAAGTAATTATTATAATATATTAAATGAGCTAGGATAACGATAAAAGAACATGATTCGGATTGAAAGACACATTGTGGAATTATAAGGCACAACCACACAGAAACAATAAGCAATGTCATAAAAAAAAGTAAAAAGGATCTTCTTCATCAAGCTCACTTTGATCATCTTGTCTGAAACTTTGGCCAGTCCGTCTTTACCCTCCTCACACTTTCCTACACGCTTGATGAATTTCGTTGGTGAATATATTGCAATGAGTATGTGCTAACAAAGGTTTTGCTTTCTTCTCAAACATTCAAAATTTATCTTGATACTTTACAAAAGAGTATTGTATAGAATAAATGTGTTAAGAATACAGTTTTGAGAAGTAACATAAAAAAACAGCAACAACACCAACAGCACATATAACAGTAGCATTCAACTCCAGATTATTCTAATTTCCCAATTAAGAAATATAAACAAAACTATAAACTCTTTTTTGAGTGTAGGTAAATAAGCGTTGATGATGTACACGTAATTTGACCAACTGACAAGCAAGATGTTACATACTTATTATACTCTGATTCTAGTCACGAGCATTTTGCGTATACTACAACTTGTATGGCTCCTCTGCTCTACATCTTTAACCCTTTTCTTGGCAAGTTAGGATAAGACAGTCATTTAAAACAATTGAAATATTTGAGTTTGACCAATAACAAGTGCAATGACATGGCAAAGGTAGACAGGTGAATATGAATATGACCAAACCAAAAAAGAACAGAGTAGAAAACAGCCAAAAGAAAACTACGGTTGAAAACAGGAATGGGGACAATAAAAAACATAAAAAATGAAAACTCTCGGTCAATTGTCCATGGCCCATAAATGAGTCTTTCTCTATGTCCAAAGCAGTTCCTCCAAAATTTGTCTCTGAAGCTTTGTCATCTTTCCCACGTCCGTTCTTCTCCTGATGAGTTATTCACCCTGTCCTATCCAAGAACACCCTGTTCGCTGAGAAGCTCATTATTTCTCATCATCAGTTTTTGGCCTCAAGTTTTTCTTTCCAAGAAGCTTCATGAGCTCTTTCCCCATGAAGTAAGGCTTCTCCGGGGAGCCGTCGTTTCTCTCGATGTCATCCACTGAAGGAAATAGTCAAAGAATATACTGTGTTAATAGGGTCTCATTCACCTCATAAATTACAAAATAGCATGGACTGCGTGAACACTGTGAACTGGGCAAGGAATAGAAAAAACCACATACATTCACACATACACACAAACACACACACACACTCACACAAACACACTCAAACACACACACACTTATACACACATATACACACAAACACTCACAAACGCACTGACACACACACTTACACACACACACACACATACACACACAAATACTCACAAACACTCACAAAAACACAATCGCACCCTCCAGCACACAAATGGACATACGCAAAATATTCTTTAATATATACACTCACACACGCGCAGCTCCTGCTTGATACATATTATATAACCCCCCCCACAGTACCCCTGATGATGTCAAGCTGCAAAGATGGAAGTACGTCATGATCTTTCTCTTGGCAAACACCATTGGCTGTGTGGTCACCACACTGTACCTCAACATTGTGGACAGGAAGAGGGTGAGT
>NW_004798233.1:126597-134456 GCF_000002075.1 Aplysia californica | reverse complement strand
AGTGAGAGTCGTGTATCCGATTGAATACTACTATGGCTTCACAAAAACTTCTTTGGCCAGCATGTTCATTCCTGATCACTATTTCTGTGCCCTGGGGGATATAGCCTACAGTGTAGCATCTGTTGAGCAAATAAACAACTGCCATTCACCCATTCTGCCTCATGGCGATTGCTTGGTACCCGTTTGTGGTGTCGGTTGTCTAATGGTCATGCAATAAGTCACCAAGCTATTGTTAGAACAATGGAGAAAGATTTTTCTAAAGCACAATTTCTAACTTATTTCATGGGCATTCTATTGTGATCCAAAGTCTGCAACAAAGCTTCAGCGTAAATGCGTTACTTCCCAATTTATCCCAAACTCATCATTTCGAAGGTGGGCTGGTTTGCTCCCCCCCCCCTCCCTCCCCGTGATCCCAATCCGACTGGGTGGGTTATTATTATTATAAATTTTTCTATTTAAAAAAAAAAATGATTTTTACATATTATTATTATGACTATAAATCCCATTTGTCATTTGGGAAGAAGCAATGATCCAGAATTCTTTAAAACTTCACACCTGGGGCAGTATACACCTCCCCAAATAACAGATCAAGGGCATACATTGACTCATTAACTCTAATAATTATTTGAATTATAAGGCATCTCCTCTATGATAGTTTTCTATTTACTATATTCACTTAGCCAAGTGTCCCAACTCCTAAAGAGAAATATAATTTCTTAGTAATGAGGCATTAATATTATACATTACAAGAGAAAACTACTCCCCGTCCCCACACAATAAAAAAGATCATTTTTTAAATTTTAAAATATATAATGACCAAAAGAAGAAACAAAATATTCCTTACAATGATGGGAACAATGTAAAAGTTGAGTTCTGGACGGTACTCATCCACAAAGGTGATTCTCCCATCAAAGAAAAAGTAACTGATGACACCTGAAAGCGAAGATAAGATTTTGAAGATAAAATATGTTACACAAAATATTGACTATGTATGGAGCAAAGTCTTGAGTGTGAGGTTACAGAAATTCAATGTCAAATCATATATATATATAAAAGGCTCAACATTATGTACATATATAGTACGCCCCAAGGCAAGAAGGAACAGAATTGAGCTAAACATTGCAAAAATTTATAAGATGATTAATTAAAAACAAAGGACAAGAGAGTTGTTTCTGTCTCTTTCGGGCTGAACAATTATACAACTTATGTCATTGATAATGTAAAAGAAAACACACACACACACACACACACACACACACACACACACACACACACACACACACACACACACACACACACACACACAAATAGAGACACACCCACACAAATAGAAACACACAGACATACACTCAGACACACACAACCAAACACATACACGCACACGCACATGCACACACACGTACACATACATGTACACATACGTATGCACACACACACACACACACACACGCACGCGCACACACACACACACACACACACACACACACACACACACACACACACACACACTCAGTTCCACACATTTACATTGAAGAACCAAAAATAGTTAATCCATTTTTTTTCTTCCCTACTCGAGCAACCTCTTTAAACTGAAAACACTGCTAAACCGAAGTTTAAGCAGACCTCACTATATAAATGCCTATGTGAGAAAATAATGAGACACTGACAGCTATAACCAAGAAGAGGAAGAAGCTGGTCACCCGAGTGACTTACCTGTGGCACCCACCACCACCAGCTTGCAAATGAAGAGGAGGAAGTCTGTCACCTTGTCCAGAACAAACACCCGAACAACATTCTTCAGAATCAAATCAAAAGCTCGTTTTGCTGACACGCAGAAGTTCTTTCCATAAACCGCCATCTGAGAATACAATACACCAGATAATAAGTTAAGACACTAAAGATAAGATAAAATGAAATACATTGTGAGGGTCCTACAAGAAATTAACAGAAATAAGAATTACAATTAATTAAAGTTGGATTGCAACAGAAATTGCGCTCTTTTTAAAATTCTGCATATTAATATACAACATTTGCTGTTATTTACTTTTATTTATTATAATTGTCTTCAGTGTAATAAAAGATAAAAATGAGAGATTTGAATTGATAGAATCATGATTCCTATGTAACACATTATCTAAATGTTGATTTTATTTTTTCAAACTGTGTTTACAGATTTTGTAAATTGTCTCTTTTCTTAAGATTTTGATTTTAAAAAATACCAAGGCCTCCACATTTTTCTACCAATAGCTATGACATCTTGCAGGTATTATAGCGTTTTGTGCTACAAGTTGTGACCTACTCTTTCCCAATAACACTTATATCATAAAATCGATTTATCCACAACTAACCACTCACCATTATGAACGCGTTCTTGCAGAGGAAACGCAGGAATTTTTCAAGGCACCAAAAGCAACATTTTAAGCATCTGAAATCATAAAACCAGAATATAATAGTGTGGGTGAGCCTTATTAAAAGCTTTATATGATTAAAGGTAGGAGGAGTTTTATTCAGCGTTTAAGGCCATTGACCCACATAAAAATAAAAAATAAAACATACACATCTTACAGAAGAAACCTCTGTGAAAACAGCATAAACTAAAATTATATATCAACACCATTTAAAATCATTTCAAATGAGTAAAGAGTCTTGCCAAAATAAAGTTAAATAGATTAACAAAGGTGTCAAGTGATTTTTGGAGCTTCTTAACAACATACTTGTTTTTGTAAAGAAACACATGTAGATGAGACAATCGCCATTTAAAAAAAAATGTTTTGTTAGTAAGAGTCTAACAGCACTTGCAATACAATTATATATAGGTCACATAAAAGACAAAGATTAGAGGTGTTATAAGAAAGTAACAAAACACAAGAAAGAAAGAGTGACATAAGAACTATAGATGTTTTGATAGGAAAGGAGGAGCAAACAATAGACCAGTTGCCATCTTAACAGCAACAGGCACCATTGCAAAAATACATTTTTTTTAAAAGTAACACCAAAAAGACATAATAATAATAATAATAATAATAATAATAGTAATAATAATAATAATAATAATAATAATAATAATAATAATAATAATAATAATAATAGCCTAATAATAATAATAATAATAATAATAATAATAATAATAATAATAATAATAATAATAATAATAATAATAATAATAATAATAATAATAATAATAATCAGCAGCTGCAGCAGCAACAGCAACAGCAACAACAACAATAACCATGATGGGAACACTGGTGCTTACTTCATGAAAAACTTGGCCACAGGGTTCTCCGATGCCTTGAGCTTGGAGTCGAGATACTCCAGCATGGTCCTAATGACTTGCACAATGGCGATGAGCAATGAACCAAATGCCAGGGAGCCCAGGTGGTATCTGAAAAGGAGTAAAACACAAAAGTGATCTACACAGGTCAAACTGATCATCATCATCATTAAGCGCCAGATCTGTACCAGATATCAGCCATCATGGTTCTCAGTTAAATCCTTTGCTCAGATGCTCTCAAGAAAGCCAGGTTATCCTGACCTTTCCCTGTTACGTGTCTGTCCAGTCTCTCCAAGTAAGTTGCTCTAGCTCTACCTCTAAATCTGATTGACGATTATAATTGATGTCATACCGAGTTCACACAGCTGATCGAATTCATTTGATTGAGCCGGAGCTAGCTAGATTTTCATCCATAGATGGGGCAAAAGTTATCATTTTGGCACTAAATTCATTCGACTGTGAGCTTTAAAATCAAGTGCATTAAAATTAGTTTTTCAAGGGTGCATGTCGAATCGGTTGGATTGTGCAAAATGGTAACTTTTGCCCCATCCATGAATGGAAGTCTGACTGGGCCCAACTCACTCCGATTGAATCTGCTTGTCCGTGTGCACTGGGCATTATGTTTATTTTCCGCGACTTCGCAACGACCTGTGTGGATGTCCATGTTATTCTCATTTATCCTCTCAGTCCCCCTAGGGGATAAACGGCGTCCCACTGTGAAAAGTGCATATTTTAACTCTGCCATTTCATTTATATGCCTTGCCTATGTACCTACTGCTAAAAACCTATTAGCAGCTGAGCGGATCAAAGAAAAAAAAATGGGGCAAGGTAGCATCAACCAAAATACAGCATCCTATAAGTAAAAACCCCTGCTGTTCGATTATAAATTTTTGAAGTGAATGCCACTGTGATAAACACACCAAAATATAATAATATATGTATAGGCCTACTGTAATGTTCAAGCGCTTATTCTCCTTGTCGCAAAGAAAAATAAGATCAATTTCAACATGGAATAGATGCTTTATCAAGTATCCTCATCTTTCTGACAGGACTTATACCATATTCTATAGCCCACGCTGGTCTTAAGCAGTAGAGTCTTTCATTGGAACATAAATCATTTTATCGATGAGGCAAACACAGGGTCTTCAAGCATAAGAAGATATATGCTTGATGTTACTTAACTTATATTCAAACAAAAATTTTAAGTGAAAAGTAAGAATAGCTTTTAAATGGACAGCCATTGAGGTTTGCCCTCAAGCAAGGAACCTCATACCAGTGTAAAAACATAATACTTTTGTTAAGTATTTTCTTATATCTTTATGTTGAGATGTTTTTCTATCATAAAAATCATAGAGTGGGTGGCCATGACAGACAGGGTCAAGTGGCCGACAAAACAAGCTAAATTAAATAGATGAGGACCTGAGACACTTTATATCGACAAATCTTACCTGAAGGACCTCCAGAAGGCACCCATGAGAGGGAAGGTTGGGATGTCCTTGGGCTTGTTGAAGGCCCAGTAGTAGCTGGAAAAGGCACCAGACAGAGTGAGGTCACCCAGTGCAGCCACAAAGTTGACCAGCCAGAACAGCATGAACAAGTTGTACAGTTGCAGGTAGATGGTGTAGCTGTGAAATGGAAACAAATCATTAAAGAATGTTCTTTCAGAAAATGGATTTTATCAAGTTATTAAATGTTAAAAAGAGTTTTTAAAAAATGAGCATAGAAACATACCTTCCTAAAATATGGAAGAATTTTCTTTTACAAATTGGATTTAATTTCAATCAAGTTAATTAAATGTTAAAAGGAATAAACAATACAAGAAAACCCCATAGAAAACATGCCTTCATAAAATATATGTAAGTAAAAAGCTTGGAGTAACTATTAATACTTCACTATCTTCGGTAGTTATTTAAGAGCCTGGATCCCCATATTTAACGTCCATCCCCAATAGGATCCCGACAAAATGGGTTGAAAGCTTAAAAAACTCCACACAACGACACGCGTTTGAAAACACCCGGTTAGGGATGCGAACCAGGGCCATCCACTTCATAGTCCAGCAAGAAACCAATTGAGCTAACGGCGCACCAAAAATATATGTACCATGTAAAAAAATGCAAGGATAACTGAAATAGAACATTTCAATTGAATATTTAGTTGAGTTAGTAGTTAAGTATACCATTTGTCACTCATTTGTGAGGCATATTGACAAATTGAGTTAGAGAATTACTTCTCACAGTCCACAAATGAAGTTGTCAACCGAAAATAGACATATTAAATCTGTAGGTTTTAATGCCATTTTTTTTTCAGCTTAACTATATGCCTTTTATCATTTCATATTCAAACCCTACCTACCTGTAAACCTCATGTATCTATCCGGGTCGATAGGGCTAAAATCAGAGATTTATCTCATTTTGTCAGCACATTTCGTGAATTCTAAAAAATGCCTACTTACTCTCCTTTCTCGAACTTGATAAAAGCTTCACAGGCATCACTTTCCTGTTGAAAGAGGAGAAAAAGGAATGATGGTGAAGTAAAGTTCAAAATCTCGTCTCACATTTGGATTGTTTGGTCTTTCTTTTTTTAAAATTAATAGTGTGTTAATATGAAGGGATTATAAAGTGTCCAGAGCTGTATTATATGGGAGTGGGTTCTATAGAAATGATCTGTCTCATTATTACTATTGTTACTATTATTATCATTATTATTATTATTATTAACATTATTATAATAATAAATTGCATTTATATCGCGCATTTTTATAAAGCAGTGCTCAATGCTCTGTACAATAATATAAAGAACGTATGCAGCGCACAGCTCCTTTAGTAATTCTCTCTCTCTCTCTCTCTCTCTCTCTCTCTCTCTCTCTCTCTCTCTCTCTCTCTCTCTCTCTCTCTCTCTCTCTCTCTCTCTCTCTCTCCAGTACATCCTTGAGTAAAGACAATCCCACAAAGCTTACCGAGACACCCTCGCACACATTGATGACATCACACAGTCAAAAATTCTTTCAGAACAGAACAGCATAAATAAACGATACTAAGAGAACATAATAGATACTGAGAGAAGACAATAATATTAATTGTATTGGGAATGTCGGAAATTACAGATTGAAGCTGGACTGAAACAAATGTGTTTTAAGTGCTGATTTAAATTTTGAAGAGGTAGACTCCAGTAGATGAGCTAGCAAAGGGTTCCATAGGGAGGGGGGGAGGGTGCGAAAAAGCTCTCCCTCCGAGTCTCTGACTTTTGCTTTGGACACGTCTTAAATGTCTTTTCGTCTCCGATCTTTAAGGCCGAGATGGTATATATTCGAGGACCATGTCACAAAGATATGAAGGTGCAATGTTGTTGACGCACTTAAAACAAAGAACAATTAATTTGTACTGAATTCGTGCTTTCACTGGGAGCCAATGTAGTTGAATTAGCATTGGTGTTACATGCTCTTTGAAAGATTTCTTTAAAATTTAGCGAGCAGCTTGGTTCTGGAGTCGCTGTAACCTATTTAACGTTTCAGTGGGAAAGTTTCCAAACAAAGAAATGAGGTAGTCTAGATGTGAAAGGACAAAAGAAGAGAAGAGTGTTTTGATGGAATCAACTCTAAGATATGTTGACATTTGTCCTATTCTGCGTAGTTCTAAATAAATTACTTTACATAGATGGTTTATATGATGGTGCATAGATAGTTTGCAGTCAAAATAAAAGCCTAGATTTTTCGCTTTATCTGTGAACAGATGTTATCATTCCCAATACATATATGGTAAAAATTGCAAAGCAACATCCCTGGTTTGGCATTGCAAACAGAACTTCAGTCTTATCATCATTTATTTTAAGTATGTTTGATATCATCCAGATTTTTACATCAACAATAGGCCCAACATTTTTCCTTGCTGGTAACTAGACAATTGAAGTTTTTGGTAAAACAGACTTGGTAGTTAACGTCGTGCTTCCTATAATTATTGAACCTATTATTCTTATTACTATTGTTATTATTATTATTACATGTTTCATGAAAAGGGATAACTTACAGTTTCGTTGCAGTCGCCCACATATTCAAAGAGGCCCTTAGCCTGTATCTTCACAGCCTCTTCGTTAATAGAACCGTTGGCAAATGTGACATTGTTCTCCGATGGCTTGGGTTCTCTGCCCACAGACGCTAAAAATCTTAGAAATTGTTGAGGAAAGTACGTGGGAGGCTCACATTAAACAAACAAACAAAAAACAATGTGCATTTAGCACTACACTATTATGCCTCTATTTCATGTTTGGACTTTATTTAATGTCTCATACTTACATTTTGGACTTTTTTAAAAGTGTCTAAGTCAAACAATTTGATCCTTTGAAAGACTTAAGGGCTTTTATGGAGTGTCATTGAAGGTCTACTATAGGCCTACATCTACACTGATCTCTGATACCCTGCTCTAAAGTAAAACAATGAAGGCATAATATGTCCCCTGCAAAAAGGTAAAACAATGAATGTAACGTTCCCCCTGCACTAAAGTAAAACAAAGAATGTAACATTTCCCCTGCCCTAAAGTTGAACAATGTGACATATGACTCTTCCTCAGACACAGACGAAAGGCAGCACAGTCTA
>NW_004798233.1:121480-123145 GCF_000002075.1 Aplysia californica | reverse complement strand
CAGACAGACAGACAGACAGACAGACAGACAGACAGACAGACAGACAGACAGACAGAGGAAGGGAAGTATAGACTACTTACTTGCTCGCCTGTTGAATAAGTGCAATAGCAATCCTGATTCGTTGACACAGAAACAGTAGCAGCAGAAAAACGATGATGAAAATAACACCAAAGATAAGCCCTGGTGAGAAAAAAAAAAAGACTCAAATCAGGCATAATACAAAACAAAACAAAAATAGAAACCTGTATCTTGACTGTCCTTAACACATATTTACTGCTTGGTTTTCATATAATATGACTGAAGTGATACAAGTTTCGCTAGCATTGTCCAGACTGCCATTCTCAGACTGAAAAACTCTGAACTAGCAATTGGTTGTTTTTTTTCTAGGGGGAATTTGGGGGAGGGGGGGGGATAACAATTGAACATAGCAGCCAGTTTCTCGGACATCTGGTACTGAAAACGTGAAATGGTAGAGGTTTCACACGCCTATCAAAACTATTAGGTTATTTAAGAAGAGGGACCTTCAAGTTTAATGTTCATCTCCAAAAGGAACAAGCTTAAGTGGAGATCCAAGTAAAATTTTAATACCTGTCCAAAGGACATAACGTTGGACCAAACTGAAACTCAAACCCCCGAACCTGTAAATCCCACAATTACAACTCTCGTAGCCTAACCACGCTACATTTGGGAATTCAATTAACTTTCTAGCCAAAATAAGGGAAGAAAATATAATCTAAAATAATTGTATATTCTACTTTATTACCTCCAGCTAAGAAAACGTCCTCTTTCTGGAAGGTCAGTCTCCACACCAGGTAGACCGTGAATTCTCTGTTCTGATCTTTCTCCTCCAGGTAGAAATACCAGCAAATGCCAGTCACTTTGGAAATACAACAAGAAAAATAACACAATGAGACAATGAAGGCATTATAATACATAGAAAAATATCTTATTCACACAGTCGAAATTGCTAGAGCAACCACCTGTCCAAGACAATCACTTTCACAAATGACCACTTCCCACTTCCCTCAATGTGTTTATCTTTTCTAAATTATAATGTTCGGGCTCATATAACCTTATGCAGTTGCGAGCGCTGTAAAACCATTCTAAAACTTAGTAAATTAGCATAACAATGTCCAAAAAGTCCACCTGTCTAAGAGGACCACTTTTATATTTGACAATGGACAGTCATCTTGAAAAGGTTCGAATGTTGGGCAGAAGACAACTATCATTCTTAGCCAAATAGAATGTGGGGCATCGAGAACTGAGTTATATTTAGCCCAAATTTTAAGTAGCTATATATAGGCCTATGGGTAATTCTCAAAAGTTGAGCTTAAAATCATTGCAGCAGCCTAAATATTTTAATTTTTTAAGCTTAAATTGAAAATATCATCATCGTCATCAACTACCAGATTTATGGTTAAAATCGGTGATCATAGATCTCCATCCATTACTTCGCTCGGATGCTTTCAAAATAGTTACCGTACATTTCCCTGGTCTTTCCCCGTCACCAATATAAGTATACTTACGATCTTAGAGCATGCATCAAAATAACATTGAATGTGTATCTAGCTTACGATTATTATTGTTTATATTGCTGCTCATTTATATTATGCATGTGATTGTAAGCCCACTTGTGTGTGCATGTGTGTGCACGTGTGTACGTGT
>NW_004798233.1:113549-118177 GCF_000002075.1 Aplysia californica | reverse complement strand
CACACACACACACACACACACACACACACATACAACACACATACACACACACGCACACACATACACACATAAGACACATACACACACACTCACACACACACACACGCACACACACAAACACGCATACGCACACAAACACACGATTGACCAGCGCCCACGCTGGCTTGACTTACCAACTGTGCTGTCTAAGTAGTAGGCAGCACACTCCTCATCCAGAACCAAGTCCTGAACTTTCTGCAATAACACGGAGTGGTACACAGTTTCACTCACAGGGTTATATTGTTTTTAAGTAAGTGCTTTACGGCAATTACAAAACTATAAGGTCATATAAGTGCCGAACATTTGAGATGTTACATGAAAGTAAGAAACACATAATAGAAGGAGGATAGATAAGGAGGAGAAATAAGGAGGAGAGATAAGGAAGAGAGATAAGGAAGAGAGATAAGGAGGAGAGATGCTTGATAGGAAAGAAAGAGCAAACAACACAAGAGCAGTACACAGTCACTTACACTAAAGCTATTTGATGTTCATGTTTTTAAGTCCCATAGCTTCATTTCAGACCAAATTGGCAGAGAGCCTTGAAATCTCCGAAACAACCAAAATTCAGAACCCTTCATTGGGAATTCGAACCAGAGAACATATGGTCTGTAATCGAGCATGATACCAACTGAGATTACAAATTGCCCAACAAGAGAAACAGGCGAAAAAAAGATGTGAGAAATTGCATTGGCTTAATACCTCTCGCAACACTTTAAAGTTGTTTAAGAATTAGCAAGACCTCCGAGTTAAACGTCTGGGCCTAGCCAAATGGGACAATTTGTGTAAAGTGGCGAACGTCCCAAGACAGAAATTGAGACGAGACTACAAAGAGCTAACAGCGTCAGCTACCAGCTTGCCCCACTCCTCAAATACCCTAACATGCCCATTGAGACCAAAGCCATGCTCATTAACTCTATCTTCATCACCTCTTTGACCTACCAATGCCAGACACGGACCTTGACCAAAAGTCTGGAACACAAGATAAGCACCTGCCAGATAGAGACGTCTAAGGAGAGCCGTCAACAAAGCCAGATGGGACGTGATCAGAAACAACAGGATGAGAGAAATGATGGGAATAACACCTGTCCTCCACTACATTCAGAGACAAACAATCAGGTAGTTAGGATGGCACCTTAATTACCAGCTTTCCATTAAAGCGTACCTCAAAAGAAAATCGGGTTATAAGGCAAGAGAAAGAACAAGGAAGACATGGATCAAGGGTGTGAAGGATACCCTGAAAACGCCAACATCCCACCCAGCCAGACCATCCGGCTTGCTAGAGACAGAAAGCTCTTTCTCCCCTCGCGTCCTCGGAGTACAAGAGTAAGGATTATAAACTGAGTAAGTTAGCCTTTCTGAAGGACAAAACATTGGATTGAGCTGAGTCTCGAACCACCTTTCCCGCAATCTCACGATTATCCTGTAACCAAATCAAAAGAATATTATACCGACGCCCAGCAAAAAGCAACCAAATCAACCATAATAAAAACATACCTTTGTATTGGTGTCTTTGTTTATGGAATCTATGCAAATGAGATCGTCCAGGTTGGTCGAATCATAGTCTTGTGCAGCAATATAGTTGGAATCCGGACACTTGGAGACGCACACCTGAAGACGACAAATAATATAGCATTATTTTACCAAGCTTTCTCTTTCAACAAAAGCGAAAAATATACGTACGTAGGCCTTTTACCAGTAGAGATTTTGTACATTTCCACAAGAAAATGCAAATGACTGACACTGACACATACAAACACAAACGCACATGCATTTATAACGAGTTTCAAATAAACACAGCAGCGTAACAATGCACTAACGACAGATCTCATTATAGATCTAGTTGGGTTTTTTTTAACGCTGAAAAGGTTTGAAGCTTGACAGAACAAACTGTTGATTCTTTGAACATTACAGCAGGCCTAAATAATCCAAAAACCAAAGAACACCACATTTTCAATACTTTTCAATTTGCACACAATACAACAATCTTACAGCAGTCTTGTCTATTGCTTATTTTCAGTACAATGTATTAATTTACAAGTTCTTGCATAATATCTCCTGTTCATATTATGTTCCCTGACGATCACCCCTCCGCTTTTGAATCTAATGCATTTCTGCCAGGCTGTTGAATCCATCCTTTCATTTCAGATTCACAGCAATTTCAATTCTAAACACTTTCTACTTTTCTCTACCGCCTTATTTCAATCCTAAATGTCGGGACTCGAAATGAGGGATACAAAATCCCTGCGAAAAAAACGGAGACACTAGATAACATAAAAAGGCTTTCCCATGTTGAAATAGAATCTCGTCTTTTGCGTGCGACAGTGAAGAGCATAATAAGGCACTGCGTTATTGATGCTTGTGCATAAAAACGTAGAACTGGCTAATTGCACTAAACCAGCTTATGTAATATCAAAACCAGCCAAACCACCTAGAATAAAGCAGTTCATGTATCCCCTTCCCGGAAAAAAAAAAAGAATCACACAATATGGGTGCTGGGAAAAAATAAGAGGACAGACACACAGAAATAACAGAGGGAACGTAAAGTAGCAGGACCTACCAGTGGCGTCCTCCAACCACTACCTCAGAATTATTAGCTGTGGTCAGTGACGACTACAACATATATTAAAAATAGATGTAATCCATATTATGCATGTTCTTACTTGTGGCGTCGGGCATCCGTTGACGAAAACGCCAGGTCCCATTCGACCACACTTGACCAGATCGAAGAAAAAGAGGTAAGGCCTGTCCCTGTAACACAGAAGAGTTAATGTTACAAAACATGTATAATACTTAACTATAATTGTCTGTTTATTTGAGTTAAGAGAACCACATCGACACAATGATACTCATTTAGTGCTGGGAAAAGATAGGACAGATGAACATAAACAACAGAGGAGAGGCAAAGAAGTAGGACCTAGGCTTTCATACTCAGAGGAGCCCTCCAATCACCCACACAAAACTATTGGAGTGGGCAAAAAACAAAAAATGTAAACCAGCAGAGAGAGGGAGAGAGGGGGGGGGGGGTTAGGTTGCTAGTAGTTTAAATAATCTAGTCTACACTGAGCAAAGAGAGGTAGTTTTAGTTTTGGTAAGAGTTTTACGGCACTTGCAGCACAGTAAGGATAAAAATATAATAAAAATTCTGCCGAAAACTAGTAATAAACACAAAAGAAGGAAGAGAGATAAGGATGGTAGACGTTTGATTGGAAAGAAGGAGAAAACCACACTAGAGCACCCGCGAACCACCGGCGAGAAAAACAAAGAAAGACAGAACAAAAAACAACGTCAGAAAAAAAAAAAGAAGAAGAAGTAGGACCTACCAGTAGTGCCCACCCAACCACCTGTGAGCGAGGAGAGGCTAAAAGCCTTTCATGGAGCGTATAGAAAAAGCAAGGTGGGCAGAAACAACAGAGTTTTAATAAAGAAAAGAAAGGGGAACCAAATAGTTGCCGCTTCGCTTTATAATTCATTATCATCCCATCGGCAACAGATAGGTTTAACATTTGAAAATAATACATGTACATGGAACATTCACAGCTTCATTAGGAGTTTTCACCGAATTAAAAAATAAATTTTCTTTTTAATGTTGGTGTTTTGACGATCCATCGACACACTGACACAAAAGGGTCATAATTTAGTACAGAGGAAGAGTAAGACAAAGACAAGTCAGAGACAGTGGAGAGAAAGAAATAAATAGTACCTATCATCAGTGGCGCCCTACAGCCGCCCACGAAGAGACGGAGAGGTCGGGGAGTTGGAAATATTGATTAGAATAAAGAATAAATTGTTGGAAGGGTGAACCTAATTGTAATGCTAAGTTTTTAAGGTGTTGCTTCGATTCAGAAACAATGCCATGAAGGCCAAATCCCGGAACATACGAGATTAAAATAACGTAATAGTAATACATAGTAGTAAAGGAGAAGTCCACACCAGAGCACCCACCAACCACTCGGAGAAGTGAAGCGGGGAAAGGGGGTAGCGTATTGTCTGTTGTCTGGAAGGAGTGCCAAAGAGAGTAAAAATGGAGAGTGGAGAGAGAGAGAGAGAGAGAGAGAGAGAGAGAGAGAGAGAGGGGGGGTGGGGGGAGAGGAGGGGGGGGAAAGAGAATTTGGCATGTTGATGTATCAATGGAATATTAAACAACAACAAAAACAGCAGCACCACCACCATCACCACCACTACCACCACTACCACCAACACCAACACCACCAACAACAACAACAGCAACAACATTTAATAATGACAAAACAGCAGTAACGACACCATCACCAACACCACCACCACCATCAACCACAACAAGTCTTTTCTTTAAAAAAGAAAAAGTCACACATATAGAGATATACTCACTTAAAGTCGCCCTGGCCACAAAGATTTCCATTGGAGTCTTGAGGGTAAATCAGAAGCTTGGGGTTACCGTACAAAAATGCTGAGGAAGGAGAAGGTTGTAAATATCTTTTATCCCCAAATCGACACAATTCGTTAGGAGGGAGCTGTGTCCCCCTAATTTTTCTAAACTCCATCTACCTCTTTCTCTCTCTGTTTTTCTTCTGCCCCCACCCCCCACTCCTTCTTCCTCTATCCCCCCCCTC
>NW_004798233.1:112048-112993 GCF_000002075.1 Aplysia californica | reverse complement strand
TTCTCCTTCCTTCGCCTTCTCTTGCGCTCTCCTGTCTATCTTCCTCCCGCCCCATCTCTCTCTGCCCCCGTCTATATCCCCTCGTCACATCTCTTTCCCTAACATCCCCCCCCCTCCAATTTTTTTTTAAAAAATTATATTTACAGTCGAACCTGTGTAAGACGGAATCGCAAGGGAGCCAAGAAAAAAATTCCGTTCGCTTGTCCGATCGGCAAGCAGTGGTCAAACTTCACACCTCTCAATTGCTATCCTGTCTGAAAATGACATGCGTCAGTCTTACTTATCCAATTACCACCAGTGCTTGCCTTTCATAGGACTACTGTTTGACCTATTAAAAACAGAAACGTTTGAACATCTCCCTTGCTTTCATCCTTAGCCCCACCCACCAATGCCACCCCTTACTGCCATCATTGTAACAACGATTCAAGGAACTCTTTTCTCGGCTGGCCGTATGATCAGGGAGGTAGGCATTGGTCAATCTAATTTCACACCTCTGGCTTCTGGACCCAGGAAAGTTTTCGTAGTGGCTCGCTACTCGAGCACTCTCACGGGCAGTCGTGAGATTTCACACCCACACTACACTGACAATCTGCATCGCTCAGGGCTCACATGATGGGGATAACATCTATCCCCATATTGCACCCCTACTCCTCTTCCTCGGCCAGCGGCATAGCTATAACGTGAAGTTTAGAGCCGGCAGAACCAAACTTGCGAGTTTTGTTTCAAATCAAGGTTCAGAGGGCAAAGTATTTTCCGTCTTAGACAGGTGAAATCCACAAAAGGGAGCGGATTTTTCTTTCTGTCTTAACGTTGGACAGGTTTCCGTTTTATACAGGTAATTAAAGACGAATATATCAAGGGGGGAGAGATTTCGTTCAGACAGGTTTCCGTTTTATACAGGTTTCCGTTAAGGCAGGTTCGACTGTATATATATATAATTATTAT
>NW_004798233.1:109730-110777 GCF_000002075.1 Aplysia californica | reverse complement strand
GAAAGTTCGTGAGAGAGAGAGAGAGAGAGGAGTTAAGAGAGTACATACAGACATTCAGACAGGCAAACAGACAGAGTTAGTGAAATAAGTTAGAAAGAAAAGGAAGAGAAAAGGAAAAATCGGGAAAGATAGAAAAAGAGCGAAGTGAACAAGAACAAATAAAGGAAACGAGAAAAGACAAAAAGAAAAAAATAGTCATCTTTTCTCTTCACTCACCTCTTCTGTTTCGGTCCCTTATAACCCGGGTCATATCCTGATTTGAGAGGAGAATCTGAGAAAAGAAACACAGATGAAAACAATTGGTGAATGCGTGGCGTAGACCAAGCTTTTGTTACATTAGATTATTATTATTATTAACATTAAGCTTATCTATATTAATATCATTCTTATTTTCTCTATTATTAACAGTAGTTATATATATATAATAGTGCATGTACATGTATTGATAATATAACAAACATGATGTTATACCCACCTCTGCTGTCCACACCGTTTGCGGTTGTCCGTTTTTCATCGATATCCGCTACACCAGAGAATGACGTCACAGCAGTATTATTGTTCTCCCCGTTTTTCTGTCCTTTTCGCCCCATTTTTGATTTTCACACAACAAAGTCAGATATCCACACAAGTAGAAGTGAGCTCTCACGATCACGTGCTTAGAACATTACGCACGACAGAATTGGATATCCACACAAGTAGACATGAGCTCTAACGAACACTGCTCAAAACGTTTTCAGACACAAAAAAGTAAAATATCCACAAAAGTATAGACCTAGATCTATATGAGCTCTGAAGAACACTGCTTGGAATAATACACAGGAATGATAATTATTATCTCCTTAAGCTTGATGAACACCCCAGGAGTAAAACGTCACTTCAATTAAACGTCTTCTCAATACGTATGTTTTCGAGACTAATAGTGCACTACTCAGTGCGTCTCATGTCATCTTATACGGGGTGTCCACATCGGATGGGATCGGCGGATCGGGCCGATCGCCCGACTCGGTCGCCTCAAAAACAAACGTTTTTTTTTCAGTTTCAGGCGAC
>NW_004798233.1:106840-108791 GCF_000002075.1 Aplysia californica | reverse complement strand
CCGGGTTCAAATCCGGGTAGCGACGGAAAAATTGACGTCTCTAAAAATTTCTCATTTCACCTCCTTTCCTGCTCTCTAACAATGTTCTGTCGTCTGCTTTCGTCTCCACTTTCTGCCCCCACCCTCCTTTGTCCCCTCTGGGCTCCTGACTCTTTCTGCAGCCTTTCTACTGCTACTCCTTGACTCCTTGGCTCCTTCTTACTGCTATCTCTCAGCAACACCCCTGATCTTCTGGTAGGAAAGATCTACACCTAGCCTTCTCTGACAAGGGCGAAAAATCTCGGAGGTCCCGTGTGCAAGTTGCGCACGTTAAAAATCCCATTGTGATTTAAAATCGATAAGAGTTGCCTTCGACGGCCACCCGGACAAAATGCAAAATTTCCTACCTACTGAAAATGTTTGGTGTGCCCCGCGCGCTCATTTGACCTTATGCAGTTGCGAGCGCCGTAAAACACTTATTAACAAAACAAACAAACCCCAAAACAAAAACGTTGTCACTGACCCGACAATAACGCCTACCCACCTTCCGTTTTCCATCAGAAATTAATGAAGTCACTTTGAAAAGTGGAATGGAAGAAACGTTTAGAAAAAGATCACCCATAATCTAGATTCTACCAAAATAACACATATATTATAACAAGGGTCACATTGAAAGTTACGCTCACGTTTAATTAAAAGCACTTTTTGAATGCACAAAACCAACGTAGTTCGTCCATATCACTGAAAGGCGTGAAAAATATTATTTTCTAAATCAATCAACTCTCAGGCGGCGACTTAAGCACACATACGCGCACTTGAAGACTGCGCATTCACCGCAGATTTAATAAATAATGTACCCACACAAGAACTAAGCATACACGTTCACAGACACACGTGTTACACTCCCGGAATGAGCTAAGAAGAAGCCAAAAGAAAGAAGGAAAAAAAGGATAAAAGAACAAAAAGTGTGCACCTCCAGCGTGTGTCACGAGAAATGATAAGCCGTACACACATCAAGTCGTGTCCTTTTTTTATCATGAAAGCAGTCACGCAGTCATTATCACACACGGCGATGCACAGCATACCTATGATCGATTGACATGATAACCAGAAATAACACCCAAGTACTATCTGATATGGCCAATAAAAAAGCAAACGTTCAAATGAAAAGAGAGGTAAAAAGGGAGGAGGGCGGGGGAGGGGGCATCCAGTCAACCAAAATAATACTGATGTATAATGAAGGTTATATGACACTAACCATTTTAGTAATACATTTCCCGTTTGCCAGTTGGTTTGTGATGAACGCTGTTGTCAATGTTTACACCATCATTGACATAATCTGAATCATTCAGGGGGCGGGCTACTATGACAAGATTCTTCAGAAAGCACTTTCCTTGTTTGTGGAAGGGTTGACGTCCAAGAGGACACAATTGCCGTTAAGATCACGCCCAGTGCAGGGAAATAGGCTCAATAGGGAGGGAAGTTCACGATGGACGAAAGTTGAAACGAAAGAATTTACGACAGGCTGGCATCAAGTAAATAATATCACGTTCATACCCGGTACATGTTCGTCTGACACTTGATGGTCATGTGAGTCAATTACCTACAATTACAATGACATGAATTGTTCCTGCTATAAGTGGACAGAGGACCAACATAATACTCCCTCTCCTCTCCCCACCTCCCACCCCCACCCACTGGGGGGAGGGGGGGGGGCTTAGATTGGCCATTTAATCACACTCTCAATATAACCAGCTGTATCTCTCTATATTTGGTTGTTGTTGTTTTTTACTTTCTTTGAATAAAGAGAAGCACATGGACACAATAACGGTCATTTAGTGTTTTAAAAATCCTCAGAAATTGGCCATACATGCAAGCTCTCCATCTATAGCCTACAGCCAGAAGGATACTTCTTTTGGAGAACATGGACACAATACCAACCATTTAGTGTCAGCAAGTGAAAAATCCCCCC
>NW_004798233.1:105370-106509 GCF_000002075.1 Aplysia californica | reverse complement strand
TTATTTTTATTATTACTATTATTATCATTATTATTATTATTATTATTATTATCATTATTATTATTTGCTGTAAAAGCACACATAATTTCTTTCAGACGCGTGATCCCTGGAGCACACCTCAGAGTCCGGATAGGCTGGCCATAAATTTAACTCGCTGAAGTTTCCCACGTCTCAGTCGAGCGAGTCATCGTGGGGAAGGAAGAAGGTCGTGATTCAATACAAGGCGAGTCGTGATCGAATAGAATGACAAAGACGGATTTGCCTAAGGCGAAGAATAAGATAACACATAATAACAGCAGGTACGGGAATTCCCTCTTCATAAATAGGTCATGCTCCTCCTTTTTAATGAACCAGTAGGGGTTCTTTTTTGTTTGTTTGTTATTTTAGATGTTATATTAGTGAAAGTTCGTCTATGTGGCCGCCTAAAACTTCCCAACCACTTAACTTTCGGATTTGACCAAATTAATGGTGTTTCAGAATCATTTAAAGGCTGCAGTTTCATTGAGGAGCCTGTAGTCACTGTAGTTAAAATTTTCAGTTTTTGATTAGTTTCGTTCAGATCTAATCTTGGGAAAGTCCGTCTTCTAAGACGCCATTGTAAACAAGTGAGGTTTCCGTTCACTAGCCGTGAGCACTGATTCCACATCTTTGAAATTTTGGAGTGTACAACCACGAAAGCGGAATAGAGAATCAATCTATACATCTATTATATATTTGGGAACTTGGAAACACATGTGTCACTTTTCTCTCAAGATTTATGGTTCCATTCCAGTAGAGTGTAAATATAGTAGGCCAATGACTTTCAGTCGATGTTCATGCAACGATCATTCCTTTCATCGATATTTAAAAAAACGCCAGGTTTTGATTGCCTGAGCTTCCTTCATCTGCAAACTTTTCAAAGCATAACATTGCAGCTAAGAGAAAGGAGCACCCCTTCTTCCCTTCACAATAAGTCAGAAGGAAAGCAAACTTTTAAAAAATCATTCCCTCTCCCGACCACACCCACGCACCCCACCCTCCCACTTTTCTCTTCTATATCAAGGAGATCAAAATACTAAAAACGGATTTAAGTAAACTTGTAGTAATAATAATTAAACATCGTTCGTGTTCTAATTAGGTTATGGAGAAAAAATGGAAAA
>NW_004798233.1:99999-100909 GCF_000002075.1 Aplysia californica | reverse complement strand
TAATAAATATTAGCAACATGCTCGGTAACACAAAATGTTAACAGTCATTCGCCCTTAACGGTAGTGTCCATGGCGACATAACAGATAACTATAACTATCTGTCACATGATAAAATCAAATTACCAACTGACGTAATGATATTAGCGGCCCTAATAAGCTCACAGAAAATACACAGCACACACGTCCGGCCATTTTACAACACCATAAGCCAAGGAGAGTAAGTACGAAGAAATCTCACAAGTTGTTTAAACGTTATATCTCTAAGGTGTGCTCCTCCATAGAATGAGGAAGAGAAGAGAAATCGTAATGAGTTTCTCGAGATAGCGAGACAGCAACAACTCTTATCTATTAAACTCAGTTGCCTTCATAATGGCGTGGCGTGGTGTGGTGTGGTGTGGAGTGATGTGGTATGGCATGGTATGGTATGATATGGCAAGGTACGGTATAGGGTGAAATAGCATGGTATATATATAACAGTATCGTTGAGAATTGTATGGTGCATCAGTGTAGTATGAACTGGTAACACAGATTCTCTACAACACGATATTTGCTAGTAAGGAATGGGATTTTTGGCATGAATAACGTTTTGGTGTAGAAATCCTGTATGGTATGACAGAGAGTGAAAAAAAGAAAGCACGACATTATGCCGTGTTGTATCATATACCTTGACACCGGTTTCTTAAAAATAACTTTTAACATTACAGCACAATAGTTAAGGGACGGGGATTTTGGGTTGTTGTCTTTAGGAAGCAAGATCAAGAGTGAAGAGTCCTTGAAATCATCTCTAGACCCAAAGGGGATGGAAAAAAAAGAAAAAATTGTTTAGTGGATTGCCAAGGAATTTGAAACAGCACCTTTTCTTCTTCTTCTTCTTCTTCTTCTTCTTCTTCTTCTTCTTCTTCTTCTTCTT
>NW_004798233.1:93844-96320 GCF_000002075.1 Aplysia californica | reverse complement strand
ACACACAGACACACACATGTGCACATGTCACATACACATGCACACACATACACATGCACCCACACACACACACACACACACACACACACACACACACACATACACACACACACATCTACGTGAACCTGTACATTATGTACAGGAACAGAAACATACAACAAGACCGTACATGGAGAAGAAAGTTGATAAGCTATCATAAAAATGAGTTACTGTTAGGGATACAAATACGAATCCTTTACTCAAAAGAGCAGCAGAGTCTCAGGTTTAATCAATTCACCAGGAATGAAAACACCATTACCGAATAATTCTTTAAAGAAATTATTACAGACTGAGTCATTTTGCTCACAATATAACAACCATAAAAGCTTGGACACAAATGGGACAACAACAATAGAAAAGAGACAAAGTCATAGTTAAAATCAAACGAAAGAATTTCTCAAACGGTTATCACGCTATACTTTATATAGATATATCTAGAACGGAAAGTATTTCCACAAGCCTTCCTTTCTACCCTTTTCAACACTTTTAACGTGCCCTGAGTACCAGCAACACATTCTTAGAAGAATCCAGGTCGAAGAACAGATATCCACCACTCAATCCTAGATGTCCGCGCATAATGAGAAGAGCATCATCTTATCCAGACTCGCCAGAGATTAACGAAAAAACAACAACCAACCAACAAAAAACCAAACAAACCGATTAATCCAAACTAGTCACAATCGGGTAGATTTAAACCTCACCGCTGGCGGGTGGGGTTCACTGTGTGCTGGTCATCAGTGTGTTCTTTGTCACTGCGCGCGGTACGAGACGAGCCGAGTGAATGGGAGACAGGGGGAACAAGTTGGGGAAAACACACACACACACACACACACACACACACACACACACACACACACACACAAGTGCGCGTACCTCTCTCAGACACAATCTAGACGGTCATATGATCGCCTAGGGCGGAACCAAACATACAAACACGCACACACATTGAAGCCTTGAAGTTGGAAGGTGATAGACCCCTCTGGGAATGGGACAACCGATTTTTAACCAGTCTGTCTTCAGACGCTGTCTACCTTTTTTCCGTTTCCCCTCCCTACCCCCTTCTCTCCCTCCCCATTCTCCCCCCTCCCTCTCACTCCCCGCCACCGATCTACCTAAGAAGAAGAAGAAGAAGAAGAAGAAGAAGAAGAAGAAGAAGAAGAAGAAGAAAAAGAAGAAGAAGAAAAAGAAGAAACAAGAACATCGGCAAGGAGAAAAAGAACAAGAACAAGAATATTATGATGAAGGAAAATGGACATCGTTACAACAAAATTCTCGTAGCGCTCAGAGAAAACAAGGCAGACAGAAACTACAGAAGGGGAGTGAAGACATACAATGTAGAACCTTCCAATCACTGATATACGCTCATAGATGTACGCTATAGGTTTAAAAGGGGTTAACTCTATGTCCGCGCTCTGACCACGAGCAGCCCAGAAGGTTTTAGAGGTCCTGTGCCGTGTCGCCGGCAGGTGTAGTGTCATACACCGTATTCGTCCTGACACCCGCCACCCGGACGACACCCGGACTTGTCCCCCTCCATAGAACAAGGAAAAGAACAGACGGTGCACTTGGCTTCTCGAAACGATTGCCACCATAAAATGGGATATATGCAATCGAACTTGTCCATAAATTACAACCACCCATTGTCGAGGAGAAAAACAAAATTTAAATAGTAATCTTAAACAGGTGGTCCTCTTGGGCAGTATCAATATGATATAGGCAGCCGGTATTTTCACAAACTGTCGTGAAAAAAAAAAATACGCGCATTTTCACGACCTGTCAAAGACAAACCGGCTTTTAGATCTACCGCAGAGATCTAGATTTTCTCATCAATTTCTTTTTCGGTAGATCTAGATCTAGATCTTGTTTCCGATATTTGGATCTGTTCTAACGCCATTCCGATTAAGGTGTCAAAACCACCGGATTTGCGATACGATAGGGTGCCGAGAGTGTTTCTAACTCCAACTTTCCCTTGCAAAAACCGGTAACCTAGATCTACATACCGAAATCTCTGAAATGAGAGAGAGAGAGAGAGAGAGAGAGAGAGAGAGAGAGAGAGAGAGAGAGAGAGAGAGAGAGAGCCTACTGTAAGAGATGCGATGACAAATTGAATAATAGCGGCAATGGAAAAATGTCATTTTCAACCCTCAGAGAGTTTCATAAACCTTTGTTAAAGAGACAAGAACACAAACAGTACTGCCATTCCGCCGGGTAGAGTTTTGACTTGTCTTTCATTGTGTTGTTCTTGGCGGTGACTGATTTCGAGGATTTTTTACTGATAACATACTTTGTACCGAAGCACTTCCGAATTTCTTCCTCAAACTCACGATTTGCTTTGAAAATTCGCCTCACTTTGAAGGGATGGGGATTTGCATCGGCCATTCTAATCGAGAGAGAGAGAGAGAGAGAGAGAGAGAGAGAGAGAGAGAGAGAGAGAGAG
>NW_004798233.1:91158-92524 GCF_000002075.1 Aplysia californica | reverse complement strand
CATAAAATATTAATGAATAGATAATCAAAAATGAATAGAGATAAATTACATTTGTATAGCGAAAAACCCCGCTCCACAGCAAGATCTACGCCCCTTACAATTTATATTATTATAATATAATCATAGAATTCATAGTTAGGCTACGCATTGCCGCTGCAGACCCGATAGCATTCGGATACAATCCCAACTTCCTGACGTGGAATAGAAAGTCGTGTCATTTCACGCTCGTCTCTGCTCTGAGAGGACCAGGCTGAGCGGACAGGAGTATGTGGTGTGGCGGTTAGGCGCTCCACCATAGAACGCAGAAGACGTGAGCTCGATTTCCGTGAAGCAGGTACTTTAAAAAAGAAAAAAAACATAGTATCGAGAATTGTCCTCTGTCTGCTGGCAAATTGTATCTGTCTCGGTCCGAGTTGGTCCTGATTCGGCCGGCAGTCTCGAAACAGATGGCCGTCTATAATATGTTCTAAATTGTGTCGATAGGGATGTAAATCATCTATAATTAAAAGAACGTATAACAATTATCATAAGTACCAGCACCGCCCTCCATTTTCAGCAGAGATACTAGCAGTAAAGGTTATTTAAGGGTGGTTGGTGGGTGCTTTGGTGGGGTTTGCTCCTTCTTTCCTATCAAACATCTGTCGTCTGGATCTCTCCTTCTTTTTTGTGTTTGTTACTCTCTTGTAACACCTCTAATAGTCGGCACTTACCTGACCTTATTGTGCTGCAAGTACCGTAAAACTCTTACCAAAAAAATTCCGATAGGACCGAGACAAACAGGACAAGAGCATTCAAAACTCCCTAAAACAATTTCAGTTCGGAAAACCAATCTTGGATTCGAACCAAGGCCATCCACTCAGTAGTCCAACATGATACCCACTGAACTGATAGCGGGCCCCCATACAACCACTAACGCCAGTAAACGGCCCAAAAATTACTACAATACAAGTATTATGTACATTTGATGTCTCGTTCAACACAACACGCTTACGTGAGAGGTGGGATCTTTAATCATTCAATTTATTGTTTAGCTTAGGTATTATGACCAACTCCCCCCTCCCAAAAAAAATGATTAAAAACAAACAATGACGTCAAAAAAAACCCAAAACAATAAAACACACACAAAAACACCCTAAAACAGAACAAAACAACAACAAACAAACAAGCGAATAAACAAACAAACAAATAAACAAAAACGAAACAAAAACAGAACAGAGCAAAGCAACAACAAAAAACCCTCCTCCCGCATAATGATTCGAAATAATGTTTTTAATATTTCGTCGTCATGATTTAAAACATAATAATAATACATGGATTTATAAAGCTCCAGAATTCACAAAAAAGTGCTCGGTGGCGCTTACAAAAC
>NW_004798233.1:89452-90999 GCF_000002075.1 Aplysia californica | reverse complement strand
CCCCCCTCGATATTTCAGATATAAAGTTCCAGCATCATAAATACATGTATAATTTCATGAAAAACATTCTCTTCAACTTTGATTTGAATTGATTTAAAACATAAAAGCAGATTTTTGTCAAGGTCCCGGGCTCAGTAAGCTTCACCATCTGAACAGATAGACAAAAAATGACGGTAGACTTAATGCTTGATATAATAAATTCCCCATTCTGGAATCCAACTCACACCCTCTATGTGCTTTAGCGAAGAGCCTAATCAGCTACACCTCAAGAGACAGCGTTCTTGCACGGGACTGAGGCGATCTAAAACTACTTCTAAACAATTAAAACCAGGGCCACCCCAAGGAGCTTAGAGCTTTTAATCTCCTTGGACCACCCGCATCTTAGTCCAGAATGATATCAACTTACTTATAACGCAGCATCAGCTTACTCCATCGAAGCTTTTGTTTACACATCTATTCAACCCATGTGACGCACGCAGGTTCACTCGTGTACACATACACAGACACAGAGACTATTTCTAATAAATCATACATGCGCCCACTCTCATTTTGTTTTTCGTCAATTCAAAAGCTTGATCTTATCGAGCCCACTTAACGCAAAGATGGGGTACCGTGCGTTTACGGAGGAGGAGGTGAGGGAAAAAAAAGAAGTAGGAAAAGCGGTACAGCCTTTAATCTCCCCTTTCAAAATTATTCACAGACACGGACATAGGTACAGACACACAAATACACTTACACACACATACACACACACACACACACACACACACACACACACACAAACACACACACACACACAAACACACACACACACACACACACAAATACATAAATACACACACCCACACACAAACACACACACACACACATACAAGCACACTGAGACAACACATACAAGCACACTGAGACACAGCATGAAACAGAGAAAAAGAAAGGACATATTATAGACAAACAAACAGACAGACTGAAGAAGAGACAGGGCCAGAGGCAAAGAAATGTATGCAATGAGCATATCGACCCGTTGCCCCAATCATTAAAACCTTTCATAAATGAAAAAAGAAAACAAAATGAAAGAGAAACACTCACCAGATGAGCTCACGTCCATATTCCTTTTTCTTTGGTCTCCCAAACCACCCGAGATCTAATAATCATAGAAACTTTAACGCTAAGAGTTATATATTATATGTCTTGAAGCTTTCGGGAATGACAGCAAGAAGTAGGCGAAGGAACCCTTTGATTTACGACAGCTGTTGGTATCTTAGCTACATGTAATTCCTTCAGCCTTATGCGATATCGTGCCAGAAAAACGTATGTGATCTTATCTCACATTTTGGTATACATTTCTTTACCAAAATCCCCTCAGGCCAACTGCACAGTCTGAGGTGTAAAGGCTGGCCTCTGCGCATCATGCTCAGAGATAAAATAAATTACATTCCCGTGATGGGGACGGTGTATGTATGTAATTGTACCTGTATTAATATTAAAATATTACATGTATGCGCGCCCACTACATACATACAAACACACACACACACACACACACACAC
>NW_004798233.1:86511-88605 GCF_000002075.1 Aplysia californica | reverse complement strand
GAGAGAGAGAGAGAGAGAGAGAGAGAGAGAGAGAGAGAGAGAGAAAGAGAGAGTGCATGCGTGCACCATAGATTATAGATAGAGATAAATAGATAGATACCAGTTGTTTGCCAAAGAATAAAGAATAAAACATAAACCCACGAAAATGCAGTCACAAAAAAAGGAGTTAACAGATACAGAAAATGTATTCATTTTGAATGAAATTAACATTTGAAGTAAGAATGATCAACCACCCTGCAGTTTTTCGCATTTATGTCTTAAATCATGTGTCCAACGTGCGTCTGCCACGTGAAAAGCACTCTTTTGCTCGAAAGCAGAATGTGATCTGTCATTCGATGGTACTGCGTTAGACCAACCTCAGAATTATAATTTTCTATCTGATATTTTTGCTGTTTTGAGTTACTAAGACCACGAGATGAAAAAAGCCAAATATTCTGTCTGCTCTACTGAAATCGTAAGATTATTCTGAGTCGTTATCAAAGAATTGCATTTGAAAAGGCTTGACATGATGTGAAACTCGAAACTTTTTTACGTCAATTTTTCTCAAAATTAGGTACTGGGCAGATAGAACTTTGTAATTCTCAGGTAGCGACGAGTTTACAGGAAAGCGACAGGCATGGTGTCATATAGTATTCCTTGAAAGGTGTGGATTCTTGAAATTCTCCCCACCCAATTGCACCCCCCTCCCCCCACGAAAAAAAGAAAAGAAAATCCAACGGGATACGGTCTGAGTTGTGGAAAGTCCAAACATGAGCCCAGCGAATACTGATGACTTTCTCACCAAAGAGATCTTCAAATCCACCGAAGAACCCCCACTGTTGTATAATGTGTGGCTCAATCCTGCTGGGACCACTGATATTGCTTGTCAGTGCCACAGATCCAAACTACAGATTCCCTCATCTACGAACCAGAGGGAGAAAATAATGCCATTGTGACTTATTGCCATTGAAGCCGTGCCTTTCAATGTATGGAGATTCTTCTTGACAACACCAGGCCTTGGTGAACACTGAATAACGCAGATTTAAAAAATAAAAAAAAGGCCTATATTCAATTTGATAAAAATGAGTTCATCGCTGAACCAAGCGTTGGGAAGGACTCATCTTTCTCGTTCTTATTTTAAAAAACTACTTCACATTCTCAGTTTTTCCCTAAGCGTTAGGTGATTATAAGCAGTGGTGTGTCTGAATTCAGAATGCTTTTAGACCTAAATCATGTTTTGCTTGGACTTCTGTAACTGCAAACAGGGGTCAAAGAAATTAATTTTCAATTCGGAGCTGTCACTTCTGTAGTGCTCTGAACTCAAAATCTTGCACTTGTGCCACATTACTGACTGTATGGTCATTGACTGAGGGACCCGGGGGGGGGAGCAATGCATGAGTTTGCCAAACTGTAGACTTTTCATCATGCCGTTCTCTAGTGAACCACTGTTGGAGTAAATAATATATCTTACCCAACTAGCTTATATTGACCTCTCAGGTGGAATTTTACCGTTTAAGGACTGTTGATCAGTCCCGTGAGCGAACACAGGATGAGGTTCTACATGCCTTTAATTAAGGATACAGTTTTATGACAGCAGTTCACAGTGAAGGTTTTTTTCCAGTTTCGCTCAACTTTACTAATATCGTTGGATTTAGGATTAAAAAATAACAGAGTATTACGTAATTTGAATAGTTCAAGACACAACTGTGCATCTATATTGCCGTTATTCTCGATGAATGGGTGAATGGAGAGATAAAATGTAAAAATCTGTCCAGGAAAATGACGTTTTTTGCATATTAATATTACACCTACTGTGTTATCATTCGCTTCAGAAAACTTGCAGCGTGTCGTGAGCACACGCTATAATATCACTGAATACCGTGTCACACACGCATAGCTAGGTGACTGGAAGAGATACAACATCACATCAGGCAGACGGAGATACTCGATAAAAGAAAGTTGCTCACTTCGAAATCGAATCAACGTCTTCGGAATGTCTAACCACTGCACCACAGATGCAGGAGAAGAGAACAAAGTTGACCTCATTCTGAACAAAAAAATAACTTACTTAATACTTGATGATCAGTATACCCCCCCCTCTCTCTCTCTCTCTCT
>NW_004798233.1:81213-84699 GCF_000002075.1 Aplysia californica | reverse complement strand
TGGTTATATATATTGTTGCATCGTAATATTGTGTTTTATGCACTGTGATATAGCCTTTTAATCAATTTACATTGTTCGACAACATCCGAGCAAAAGCAAATTAGTGGCAAACCATGAGGCCGATGTCTGTTTTAGACCTGGCACTTATAGAAGAAGAAATAAAGATTGTAAAACATTGTGCTGATATAAGGCGCTCGTCAAAGTAATGAAATCAAAGAATAGGCTTTTTTTCTAAAAGCAGGGAAATCTTTTTCCGATTTATTAGAACTACTTCTTTTTCTTGGTCCAATGCCTATTGTGTCCATTTGAAAGCAAATTTCTCCGTTGATTTTGACTGAAAAACGTTCATGAAAGGCAAACATTTTTTAAAGTAAAATTTGCAGTTTCCAAGGATAGTTAAGCATTGGAAGTCACCAAAGTTTGGCGGCCGTTTTCTCGGTAATTTTACCCCGGAGACCAGGTGACATCCCCCTCAACTTATATTCATGGAGGGTTTTTTTCATCAAAAGTAAGACAGAGGAACAAGCTTTTAGATAATTATCCCATTATAAGTCCATATGCACAAACGTTGACGAGCGCCTGGTTCCACCTTGTACTTGTCTGGTCGCAATTGTCCATGCACAGTACTCAACTTCTCAGTTGGGATAATAATTGAAAATGAGATTTTTCTTTCTTTGTTTTTTTAAACAAACCTCTTTCAAAAATAGAATTGAAACATTGATTTACGTAAAACAAGTCTTGAATTTCGATAGTTAAATCGATAGTTATCATACTCGTAAGATCACCTCATTCCGACGGTTATGCATTTATTACCTGAGTTGTTGTTGTTGTTGTAGTTGTCGTTGTTGTTGTTGTTGTTGTTGTTGTTGTTGTTGTTGTTGTTGTTGTTGCTGCTGTTGTTGTTGTTATTGTTGCTGTTTCTTATTTGTTGTTGTTGTTGTTGTTGTTGTTGTCGTTGTTGTTGTTGTCGTTGTTGTTGTTGTTGTTTGTTATTAGTTGTTGTTGATGTTTTTTTTGTAATAAAAATTTAGTCGTTACGGTACGTTCGGTTGTACTGTGGGTTCACTATTCTCTAGATGATCGAACGACCAACGCAGAGTTACTTACCCTCTGTCAGTAGTTCCTTATCGTTGTCATCGTCTGACTTGCCCATGATGATGACGTTGACGAGGATGAGGACGGCGACTGTATGACGACAACAACAGACCACAGGCCAACTGTACAGTAGTAGTCCTCTTTAACTCTCACAACTGAACTGTCTTCTCTGAAATATTATTATGTGCACTCGTCCTTAGAGTCAGAGTCACTCTGCCGATGTTACAGAATAGTCACGAGGTTTGAACTGGGCTTCTGACCAAACACGCACGCACACATGCAACACCCAAAGTTTGCAGTCCTCTCTGGCCCACAAAACGTCTTCGATGAAATAATAACTAGAGTATTCGTCCTTTGAGTCAATGGTACTGTGCCGATGCTGCAGTCTTGTCAAAAAGTTCTTAACACAGCTTCAAATGACAGAACCAACAAACACACGGGCAACGTTCAAAGTCGGCTGTAGGTGGTGTGTTTATTTAGTCGACACCTTGATGCGATTCTATTACTATAGAAAATGACAAAGTCAGAAACAATACTGATAAAAAAAGCACATATAATTACAATACACATAAGTTGCTGGTAGGCTACATCTTCCCCAAAACCTTTCTTTAGTGCTGAACACGGGTTGTAGGTGAGGCTTCTCAGTTCAACTAGTTTTGCTTTCTCAAAAGAATCAGCTTCTCGGAGCTTTGGTATATTATCCTTAATAAACAAATTATCAGTTGCCTGTTATTAAAACGGACACGATAGTACGTAATAAAATATTTCTTGATAAAGAGTTAGAATCGCCGACGAGTTTCCAAGTGGAAAGAACAATAATTATAATTTAACTTCTACATCTGCAAGCCGCTCAACGATCTTTGCGGTTTATGTGTACACATGTAGTTCGCCTCGAGTTCTTTGATAGCAGAGTTGGAATCCGGAAAGATATAGTACTGTATACATTATCAGTATTTTGAGAGAACATTACTTTAGTTGAGCTTAAAATTAAAAGTTGTAGCGCTGCCTTAAAAAAAAAAAATTGACATTCCGAGCTTTGTGGAATTTTCTTCTGCATCATTTTTAAAGGCATGTTATTATGTTACACAGCAAACCCAATTCACCCTGTCCGGGAGAATTATGGGTCGACTGATAAAAAATCGATGGTGTCGGCAATATTTCTTCGAAAAACCAGATTTTTAAAAGAAAGGTTCGATAACATAATCTTGGAAAATGAATGGTGTTAAACATTCAATGTTTGTATGAAACAACAACTTAACAATTGAGTTGAACTGGTCTTTGATAACAAATAGTCATTTAGCCTCTCCTGTGAAATCGGCTTCCTGGAAGATAGTCCTTCCCTGTGTCCCAAAACATAAAAAAATGATTGTGTTGTTGTTTTTTTTATATAATCTTCATTGATGATCGAGGTGGTACTTTGTTTTGACTATTCCGGTTTAGTGAGTGGGATACATTCATGCACAACATCCCTGTAGAAGGAAGGAGATGCTCTACATTGAGTTTCACATTTTCAGATAACGCCTGAATGATGTGTACAGTAGTGAACCAGGTCTTAAAGAACCAACACAAGGTTTCTGCAAAATGAATTAGTGTGCTGCGGTGTGCATACATAAATTGTTGCTGTTACTTGATTTTTTTGTTTGTGATAAACTTGATACTTTTTCGACTAGCTCTTTTTATATAGCGAGAACGACGACAAATAATTGCTGTCTAACTTCTCATATTAATCTTTGATCACTTGACCAAGCTGTTAAAAAAACAACAGGTTGCTATGTTTGTCTTGAGGTTGGTTATATTTTGGAGCACAAAAACGTGTTATTTAATACCCTACGTTGCCATCTTTTAAAAAATTAGTAAAATCAGCCACTTGGCTACCAATTTGCTTAATTAAAGAATTTATTATCACCTTTCAAACGCTAAAAGTGCTCATTATCTAATTATCGCACGTCTCGTAAATTAGAATCACGACTTTGTTGTTTCACTTTATTCTACCTTATTTTTATTTATTTATTTATTAAATTTCTTTTCCAGAAAGCAGCTTTATCATCCTAAGAAGAGAATAATTTTGCTTTTTTAAAAACTCTACTACCAACAAATTATCTGACTAACCACAAAACGATATTATTATCCACAGGGGCCTGAACAAACATGACTGAGCCCACCCGCACAAAATGTTTATTGGTAACAACAGCTGTCCGGGAATTAATCCGTGAAGGATTTATCTTTTTGCACGTGGACAATACAGCTCCGGGAAAAGAGATGCAATCAAACAGGAAATAATGAACGGTCCCAAACAGCGAAATCCAATTAATGAACAGCGAATACTGAATAGAAATATGCATGTATAAGAATATATGGGTGTATGTGTGTGTGTGTGTGTGTGTGTGTGTG
>NW_004798233.1:76965-79722 GCF_000002075.1 Aplysia californica | reverse complement strand
AGTGTGTGTGTGTGTGTGTGTGTGTGTGTGTGTGTGTGTGTGCGCGCGCGCGTGTCTATGTGTGTATTTGTGTGTGTATAATCTTCGTACCTGTCGCCCCTCCCCCCCTAATAATACTTGCTGACCCATTAATTGAAAAATTCTTGGTTTTTTTAGAAATTCCTTTCAAAACACCACTAAAATGTAATTATTGGATCATTTATATGCTTTTGTATGTAATATCTTTTTTTGCCACCATCTGAATTAAATACGCACGCCTTTCCTAGTGAGTGTGAAATATTTAAGAGCATTGAGTAAATAAGTAGCTCTCTACATATTTTCCACAACCGCCACGTCACACTCAAACTACACAATCCAATCATCCGAAGTGTCCAGTAGGAAATGAATTTGGAATGTCATCAAACTTCTAAAAGTAAACACATACACGGGCAAGGTGTTTCTATTTTAACTTTTACAAATATGAGACTACGTAGGTACTGATATATATGATATCTTTAATGCATTATTTTCCTCTATGTTACGCATTCCGTAAGCCAAACCTCACATCCAAACATGTGTACAGTACTGATTATTATCAGGAAATGTCACGTACAATATAAACAGTACCGGTTGCGTCAGTTTATCTTTATACGCATATTATATTGTATAGATTATCTGACGAAGTCAGTTCTTCCCCACTAGGGCCTAGCACAGAGCACAAATTTCGCCTCGCACTCATCACGTCATCAAAACACGGAGTGCAGGCTTTATCACGTTGCCTAATGAAACAGAGATCTCTGTACTCTGCACGTCACCGATGCATTCTTTAGTACGTACAGAGCAGAATTCCGTGTCTCCTTTATCTAACCAACTTTTATAACGTTAAAAAAAGAAAAATCAATGCATTTGAACGCAGGCAAAAATCTCCATTTGATTTCGACCCAGGAGTGCTGAGTAATTAAGTTTTCAGAACTCGATAGATTTACAGATGTTGGAAAGCCAGACCGTGATCAGCTTAAGATATTTATCGAAAAATAGAAACGACACTCACAACGAGTGTAGGGAAAAAATGTTAAACACGCGGTGAGCTGTGTCGTTATTGAATATAAAACCAGCAAGACTGCTCGAAGAATGGGGCTGGTATAGAGGCAAAGGCGTGACCTTGCCATGAGCCTTTTGTTCGGAATGATGATAACATAATAATAATTAGGCCTACATGTATTGTAAATATTTCACGCTCGTATTGATGTAATTTACATTATTTTGAAATTTTGATTTTTTTTTTTAATCTGCTTTACAGGGCCGATCCAGGCTATGATAGATCGTAATAATTCGTTGACCAGATGTTCAGATGTAGCCTACTAGATCTATGTCCTTGATTTTGATTTTTTTTAAAAGTTCAGTCTCTTTCTTTTTGGTATCAGTTGAATGTGCTCTACTAATGTTTTGTAAAAAATCAAATTCAAAACGTTGAAGAAAGCTAAACAAATAATGTAGTGCAGTAACAATATATCATGTGCATTGTTAAAAGAATTAACTGTTTTGTGTTTTTCCCCTCTCACCTGAAAAAAATTGCTTTCTGGACTTAGTGTTGGCAAGCTTGGGAGTGAATAGTGGGTGGTTTACGCCCTCGTTGAAACCATTCAGATTATTTAGATGGTGAACTGCTTCGACTTGCATGTCAGGACCAAAATGGGGCAGGAGAACAAGACATCTTGGAAGACAGACGAAGATGTTCGATTAAAAGAACCCTCTGCACTGGAACTGAACTCACGTCTCCAAGGTGTTAGGTGAAGAGTCTTGTTGACGTCACACCACACCACAAACGCTGATACCGAGGCAGGGAGCGATACTTATTTCAAACAGAAAGACTGTTACGTTACATAGACAAGTTGATGTTTTGCTTTATTTTGCATCGGTTTGGTTGGGATTTTTGGATGTTTTTAAAAAAACCTGTTTTCTTAAAGTGTGTTTTTGTTTTATTTATTTAATTTATTTATTTATTTTTGTAAAATAATTTGTTTTGGGGGGATTGTTTTGTTTTTGTTCCCTTTGTTCGGTTTTCTTAAAGTTTAATACGTACTATACTAGATGAGGTTTGATTTGACAGCAGATGACTTTTCCCTCAACCGTACCAGAGTCTGATGGGTAAAATATTTCAGACACTCCAGTTTCACACTGACTCTAAACCCGAACTGTGAAGTGTTACTGTTTCACGTCTCCTTCGACAAAAAGTAGATTGTTTGCTTCGGCCATGACTGCCAGAGGTAATACGGACTGAGAGGAATATAGAATCCGAACAGAAAAGCGAGGATGTTCGATGAAATGTCAAAACCTCCTGTCTCTTTGGTCCCGCGTACACATTGAACATTTGTACTCATCCCACGCAGCGAAATATGACGTCACTTAGAGGTGAAGAGAGACGATAGGCGAAAATGGCCTCATCTGCATGAACTCGCAGCCATGCGCAACACGTGGACATTTTCCGAGAATGCTCAGGGCCTTACGTGCAAGGAAACCGAATTGCTTAGATTCCACCAAGGACGCAGGTTTCAACTTTCCTGTGTAGGTAAAGTCTGCCAACACACTATGCTAAAACGACCAGTAATAATGATAACAATGGTTATTTCAGCGCTGAACTGGGTCGTTTAGTAAGTAAGACTTTTCTACTGAAGCATAATAAACCTTTTCCTACTTTCACGGGCTAGGTTTGCGCCGCGCGCGCGTGTGCGTGCGTGCGTGTGTGTGTGTGCGTGTGTGTGTGTGTGTGTGTGTGCG
>NW_004798233.1:75195-75836 GCF_000002075.1 Aplysia californica | reverse complement strand
GTTTCCTGATTGTTTTTAACAATGAGCGTCCCACGTGGGCTTCATCAAGCACTACCTCATTTGATTTCTGTTCCTTCCACGATATTCTTAGCAGTCTCCTAAGAAACCACATTTCTGTTGCCTCTATTTTATTGGTATAGGCTATGCCCTACATAATCTTGAAAATGTATGAGCATCCAGCCCTGTATCTATGAATGAAGGTCCCGCACCCTAATTTACTCACGCTGTTGAGGAGGGGGGGGGGGGCATAAAATCCCTTCCCTACGTTACCGGAGCATCAAATATTTCAGCTGCACAACGCCCCTGCACGTACGTCACAATTTCGAACTGAACACCTGTTACTTGACAGGGAGTCGCGAGGCTTCGCAAAATCTGCTAAAAATCGACCAAGCAGATTAAACAGAGAAAGAGAGAAAAACACGAACAAAAACACGACGTATGTCCGAACAGAGACTGTCTAGTTCCTAGGAAAAGGAGCAAAACAGAAGGCACAGACTGGGCTCTTCCTAGAGAGACTACAGCAAAATTAAAGCTTAGGAGTTGTTGGTCTGCAGTAGCTTAGAGTAAAATGCGATAACGTGAATGCTGGTCCGATCACTGCTGGTGAGTGAGTGAGTGAGAGAGAGAGAGAGAGAGAGAGA
>NW_004798233.1:71421-72526 GCF_000002075.1 Aplysia californica | reverse complement strand
AGAGAGAGAGAGAGAGAGAGAGAGAGAGAGAGAGAGGGAATAAGAAAATGTAATTAGTTGTGGAATATTATAAGCTTGATCTTGAATCCTAAAAAAGGGGAAAAAGCAAAAAAACAAACAAATAAACCACCAGTGCTCGTAATTGTTGTACTTTTGCTTGTCGATATTCATTTTTTCGCTCTTACAATTTCCAGTACAGTTTTTATTCTGATCAATACAGAGTGAGTGGGTTTTATAACCAACAGATGTCAATGACAAATATTTCATTTACGAGCAGAACTGATTCTCCAGCTCCTGTAGCTCTTTCTTTCACTTTTGCACCAGCTTCATTTTACAGCCTCTGCTGTTGCACATGCAGTACCATTCATTTTTTTACTGTAATTTTAATGCTGAGTATGTAATTTCAACTCTTGGCACGACGGTACCATAGGCTATAACCACTTACTAATTTCTCCCACCCCCCAAACCCCCTACCCCACCCTTTTCTTCCAACCGTGAAAAACATGCTATGATTTTTTTTTTGGTAAATGTTTTACGGTGCTCGTAACTGCAAGGTCATATGAGCGGGCGGGACACGCCAAACATTTTCAGTTTGTAGAAAATTTTGAATTTTGCCCTGGTGGCGGCCGAAGCCTACTCTTTTGGACCACCAAGGAATCTTTAACGTGTGCAACTTCCACACGAGGCCGAGATTTTTCTTCCTTGTCCGAGAAGGCTAGGTGTAGATCTTTCCTACCAGAAGAGCAGGAGTGTGGCTGAAAGACAGCAACAGTAAGAAGGAGCCAAGGAGTAGCAGTAAAAAGGCTGCAGGAAGAGCCAGAAGCCCAGAGGAGGGGGCAAAGGAGGTGAGGAGGTGGGGGTAGAAGGTGGAGACAAAAGCAGACGACAGAACATTGCTAGAAAGCAAGAAAAGAAGTAAAAGGAGACAATAGCAGAGAAGATAATTTTCCGACACAAACCCGGATTCGAACCCCGGCCTTTGAATGAGAGGCGAACACCTTAACCTCTAGACCACAAGAGCCCCCTGTTATGATTTAATAAAGTATACCACGTTTTAAGGGTAAGATTAATGTGTATGTGGGGGAGGGTGTGTCTTTTGGGGGGT
>NW_004798233.1:69730-70733 GCF_000002075.1 Aplysia californica | reverse complement strand
GGGGTTGAGAAGGGTAATAATTTACTTTCACTCTGGATTCCCAGATCTGATTTGAGGTACATCATGATGACATTTTGATACATATAAACCTGGCGTCTGTGGCGTAAAAGTTAGACTCTTAACCATTGAACGCAGAAGGTAAGGGCTCAATCCTTTAGACTGGAAGTCTATTTCATCAAGTATCACGGTGTTTCAGTTAACGTGCTAGGATACTGTATTCATGCAGCCCTGGTTAGTCCTGACAGACAGGGCCAAAGCAGCCTAGCTGCCCCCTGAATGAATTAAATCGCCTATATTATGGAGATAGTAAAACAGTAAGATGGGAATCGAACCCATGCCTTCTGCATGCCACGTTGCAAAGACAACGTAGTATTACACTGCAGAATACCAAGATTGAACGCGATGTAATTTTTAAAAATATATTATACTAGCTGGGCCCCCTTTCGATGAAAAGAATGATCGGCGGTGCCTATACGTTCTTATACTAACCGTTCTTTGACCGTCTAGGCCGGTGCTTTAATATCAACTGAAAGTCATTGGTCTACTATATTTACACTCTACTGGAATGGAGCAAAAAATCTTGAGAGATGCAAAAAATTATAAGGTCTAGATCTATACTCTCAAAACCAAACGCGCCTCGCGAAATGTCACTCCCGGATGTTCTAAAATTACAGAGACAGAGGCGTCGGCCTACAAAAGCGATCGGCGAAATAAAGAAATTTAGCTTTTTGAGGCAAAACTGTCTCAAAACTGAAAAAACCAAGGGCGTCATGCTCTGGAGAATATTTTAAGGAATCTTTTGGTGAAAACTGCATGTCGATCGATGCAGCCATTAAAAAGCCCTTTGAATAGCAAAATTCGGCCACCACAAATTGATAATAGATTTACTTTAAAGCTGACAAGAACTGACGTCAGATAAAAATCTTTGGGTTGAATGAGTCAATCTGTCTACCTGTTTATCTATCTATCTATCTTATAGTATTATACATGTATATATATATAT
>NW_004798233.1:66815-68299 GCF_000002075.1 Aplysia californica | reverse complement strand
ATATACGTATGTATAATTGACACATTGTTCTGATTATCAGAGAGCTTTGCCTTTCAAACACGCGAGACAGAGAAGAAGAATTGTTTCTTTTGTTTCCGTGGCTTTCTTTTTAAAATGTTGTTATTCGTTACAGTGTTAATATTTTTGGGGAAATTGGAAGGCGTCCCTGTCGTTTCTGTCTGTCTGTCTTACATTTTCTCAGCATTAAATGACTATTATTGTGCACATGTTCTTCTCTATACTCAAACAACAAATTAATATTGCATGAATTAACTCTTTGGATACGGAAGGCTATTTCTCATGTGTACTCCACCAATAATTTTGTAATCCAAATTTTCAGTATCACAAGCTCCTCTAAAACTTTATTCCTGTTTAACCTATTTACTCATACATCACATAAAATAAACATCAAACAGTAGAAAAGAATCATCCAATCAATAAGCAAGCAGTCTGATTATGGATAACAAAGAATGGCTGGATTTCGAACGAAATTTTGTTGCGGCAGTAAACAACCGAGCGATACCGTGAACCAGCTGTGTAAGACAAGAGAGTGGTGAGACGGTACAACCGTTGATATGTCCACATACCGCACAACATGTAAGCCTATGTGTACAAATTGTTTTGTCACTCAGATACGTGTACAAATGGTTTCCATTGAGGGAATTAGATTATGTTAAGAGCTAACCGTTTGTTTATAAAAATGTTATGCTACAATCAAGCGAGTCATGTATCCTGTTTGGCCTTCTTTTAAAAAGTTAATAGCTTCGAGATCTTTATCAAGAACAAAATTACCATTCCGTTTATAGCGAAAGTTTATTTCTTACAGACACATTTTTTAATGAGTTAAATACCACCCCAGCAAAAGTGAATAAAAAAATGAAAATAACAATACAATACAAAATGACAAGATATCAAAACAAAACAAACACCACAAATGTTTTATTGAATGCCGCGTCTTCACAAAAGTATATTATTATAATATATGTAGGACCTGAGTATAGTAGTCCTTGGTATAACCCTATTCCGAGGCAGGGAGCCAATTGCGTGTCATGTTGCCAATTTCGTGGCAAATTTCTATACGCGAAGAGGCTGAATGATATGCACCGCGCAGCACCATTGACAGTTTCATGTCACTTTGAAGAAAACACTTCTTTGCCAATATCGTGTTCGAGATTGCCAAGGATAGCGATGCACGACCGCGCACAATTATTGAATACTAAAGTCGACGATTAGACGTTGACTTTGGCCAAAGAGTCTACATAACAAGATGGGCCACTTCTCTCTTAGAGCCAATTAAAAAAGTGTCCTCAAAATTCGGTGGCGCCCTCTTCGCAAAAGTGCACCTTTAGTGAACAGAGTTAACCTACTTGAGTTAAAAAAATGAAAGTGAAACTAGCAAATTTTTGAATGAATTTCGGACGAACGCTTTTTGAAAATGGTTACGCTGACAAAAAAACCTCTTCCGGAGGAAAGGGTGATTGTTT
>NW_004798233.1:64025-65015 GCF_000002075.1 Aplysia californica | reverse complement strand
CCTTCTGGGACAAATAAAAGTGTAATTTATTATTTATTTTATTTTTTTATGTCGTAAACATTATTCACTAATATTATATCAGTCTTGAAACTTAACCACGCCAGTGTCACTGAGGGCTGGTTACATATTTCACTTTTATTGTCTCCGCAAGCAAAATAATTATTTGATACATAGATCTACATTATGTTACTTACTCGCAGTTCCCTGTCAACACCCACATTACTTGAACAGCCGGTGAAACAATCAAAGTCAATCTTTATGTTGTCGATTTTCCTGGAAGAAACCGAGACCCAAAAGTATTCCTACGTAGAGATTGAGGTCGACTTTGATCCGATCTTTTCGTAGATGAATATCATAATGAGTAGTTACTATTTACTAAATGGCTCTCCATTTCAAACTGTTCATGCGGTAAAATGCACTGTTTTGAAAGTAGGACCACGATCAGTTTGAGTAATACTGGAGAAATATTATGGTCTTTAATACTGCTTGGTGTGCTATCACGGGATTTCGGAGAGTAGACTTGGAGCTCTGAACATCTATCTCTGACAGCACCAAGCATTAACTCTTATATGCCGAAAGCCTCTTCCCTGCAGTGTTGCAACCAATTTTGTTTGAACTATGATTTTGTTTGTTAGTTTTTGTTAGAGTTTTACGATATTAGCAACACAGCTAGGTCCCATAAGTGCCGATGATTAGAGGTGTTACAAAATACGTAAAAAAAACACAAATAAGAAGGAAGAGAGATAAGGACGACAGACTGATGTTTGATAGAAAAAAGGAGCAAATCATATCAGAGCACCCACAAACCACCTACTTAAAATTTGAATACGATCCGAAAGCATTTTCATCTTTAAAATATAGGTTTCAAGCTACACGCATAATTACCCATCATTTTTTTCTTTAAATGAAGAATTACTGCGACATTATGGAGATAACATAGCTGCAGTACTGGCCTGCAGACGTCAATGATACATGAGAAAAACAAGAATC
>NW_004798233.1:61003-62402 GCF_000002075.1 Aplysia californica | reverse complement strand
ACCATACCATACCATACCATACCATACCATACCATACCATACCATACCATACCATACAGCATTTTCTAAGCAGGTGGGCTTAGATCCTGCATGTAAGGAGTAACTCGGCGCTGAGAAGGATGAAACGTCCCAACAAAAAAGATGGAGATACTCTTTAAAGATTCTTCCCACAAGGAAATTGAATTGTCATTTTGTGCTGGGAAAAATGAAGAAAGACAGACAGAAGCAACACAGGAAAAGTAAAGAAATGAGACAATGACATACCAGTGACGCCCTCTAACCACCAGCATCTTACCTCGAAGAAAACGACGGCTGAGCGCAAAAAGGACTATATCTTCTTTTTACAGTTTTGAGAAAAATGAGTTTGGAATGTTGACTACATAGAAATTTCTGTAACATAGTACAAAAACCCCCAAAAGAAACGTTAATTTCTTGATACCGAATTAAAGCTACCGCTCAGAAGAGCGGCTTTTAAAATCTCACCACCTATGATATTGATTACTCCATTTCGACAAAAAGTGGATGTAGTCACTTTTTGCGCTCAGCCTTCGAAAAGCAATGTGTGAAAAGGAGATAAATAAAGACGGTACTCACCTTTTCTATCAGAAGCCTCAAACGCCTCCACTTTCGTTTTCTTTCCCATAGTGCCTGCAATAAATTCCTGACACCCAAAGTAGAAGTCAAATGTCCCAGGTTACAAGCTGGAAGTCCAATATCCCAAAAGCCAACGTGACAGGAAATTCTCCTTTTCCCCAACAGAGTGAATATCCAAAGTCCTGATATTATGACTGCCAAATGTATGCAGTCCCAAAGTGAAGGCAGAATATCTTTGGACAAACGATGGTTGTAGAATATTTTCGACACAATGTGAAGCTCAAAATGTTTAGAACCTCAAGGTGAATGTAGATTTTCGGTGGTCTAATACTGAAAGTACAATATCCTCGTCTAAAGGTGGTGGTCAAATACCCTGAGTCCAAAGAACATATTTGGAGACAGGTGTTCTTGGGGCTCCAATGACGCACTAGATGTGTTGTAAAGCCTTTTGGGGTCTGGTGTTTTGGCTCCCCTTTCCTGTCCTAGTCAAATCTTGTTATTTACTTTATATCAGTGATAGAGCATGGTCGACATCAAGACTTCTCTGGATTCTTGATTCTGACACGGTCTGAAAAATAAACAGAACATCATCGATCAACCACACCAAGTACAGCACACAAAACAGAAACAACAACAGCAAGAACGACAGAATAGCAGGCTGTTTCTCTACTTTACTTCATCCATTTCTGCAGTTTCTAATATGGTTGTTCTAATATATTTTCTATTCTCCCCTCCCCTTCTTTCTTTGCTTGTCTGTCTGTCTGTCTGTCTGTCTGTCTGTCTGTCTGTCTGTCTGTCTGTCTGT
>NW_004798233.1:57815-60772 GCF_000002075.1 Aplysia californica | reverse complement strand
TATATATATACACACACACACAATCTAAAAACAGAAACGATTTCACCTGACTTTAAAATGCATCAAACGATTGAATTTCTTTTAAATGACCAGGCTGTGCCTTCCAAATCTAGAGGCCATGAAATGCCTTTCATATGCTGTTTAAGAGAGTTCTGTACCTTGGTTATGTCCGATCTGTGCAGTACAACCAACAGCAACACCCTTGGCAAGGTTCAGAATAATGTCCATCGTTTCATAAAAGGTGGCATGATACCCACAACTACCGGCGCATGTGAAATCTTTGTAATCCGCAGATATAAAGCAATTTTGGAGCTCCATGGAAGAACCAATGATGTTCACCAATGCCAGAAACATGAAATAAGTAGTTGCACGCAAACCAAAGAAACAGTTTGAACAAAATTCAACCATGTATCATATCACAGAACTAATGGATAGTCACCATCTTCCACAAAAACAGAAAAGAAATCACAGGATTTAACTAAAACATCCTTTCACACATTTCTTTGAAAAGAAAAAACATTTTTAAAATCTCTTAGAGATGAAGCTCAAACTGTTCAGACCCAGTGATGCTGACACATGCACCATATGAACATATCAAACAATCGACAGCTATTCAAGTGACTGACTCTACGTCTATACAGAGGGCTCAACTTTTCAAAGCACAACCAAAGTCGGATGTGGAGTATGTACTTGTACAATACCTCAAATGGAAGTTCCAGAGAGATCTTTTGTAGCAAGTGGGGAGAAATGCAGCAACTATGACTATGAGGCAAAAATGATAGCAATCGAAACAGAACTGTACCATCTCCACTCAGTTTGACACTCATCTTGGGGAAAGCACAAAGTATTGTGATTTTCACTGACTCAATATCAGTCCAGAAAGCGGTTGAAAATGATCAACGTCAAAACCAAGATCTGACACGTATACTGTTTGGCATCTATCACATGGAAACATCCTATGGGGTCAACCTGATGATGCAGTGAATTCCAGGACACTCAAACACACCTAGTAATGACAGAGCAAACGTGTGTGTGTGTGTGTGTGGGGGGGGGGGGGGTCTAGACAGGAAAAGCCCAACAATCCAACTCCTTACAACACTGCAAGTAAATCATTAAAGAAATGACAAATAAAATTTGATCAATAGATGGACCTTGGGAAAGACAGGAGGGAGTAGCTTTCAAAATATGTGACTACAACAAAACGAAGTGACAATAACAACCACCGGCAGAGAAAAGGACCGAACTTCCACCTACGAACAGATCATAGCACACAATTCAACTTCCATTTAAACAGACTAAAACCAGAACTTCCCGCAACGTGTACATGTACTTTGCATGACAACACATATGAGAATGTATCATCAACTGTTCCACTGCATAGACATACATTATGTCATCAGAGCTATAATTCCCTCAACGAGACCTAACACTGACACTATGGAACATCACACGACACTGCAGCAAACTACTACATGTACATGGCATTGAAAGAAGGGCAAGAGCCAAGCTGTTGCTTGATTGATAACAACAAAAACATTGTTTTATGTTTTATTGACGGTAAAAAGTTATTTCATTCTTTTAATGACCATAAACTGATATCTGGAATGCACAGATAATATGAAAATTATAATGTCACATTATCATTCAAGCATTAACAAATGTGTGGCATAGAGTGGCTAATTTGTACATGATTCTTTTGTCAACAGAAAGCCAGTGCAGTCTCCGTAAAAAAAGGTCTAGAAAGTATCGCTTTCTTTTCTGTAAAACTAACAGCGCAGCATTGTTCAGAACAATTTGAGATATTTTTACTTTCTTCGGAGACATTCTTGGTAACAGACGGCTGTAGGTACTATCATTTATAATCCTGATATCAATAAGCTACTTGCTGTAAAGCAGTGTGGCCTACATTTATTAATGATTAACTTAGCTATTTTTTTCAAATTTTTAAAATGTCTAATCACATGCAACTCATCAGTTGATTAACCTCAGTCGACATTGACGAACCGGAATTTAAAAAAAGATTCTGGCATTTGAAAATGACCATGTATTCGACTCAATCAGGGTTCACCCTGACAGACAGGGTCGATACAATTCGTCTCCTTAACCTCTTCACTGCTATCTTATATGGACGTATTTACTTGTGCTCTCTTTAACTTGTCCACTGCCATGTCTTCTACTGGTCTACAGAGGGTATTTGATAGCAGATGTATTGTGTTTGCAGTTTCTCATTTTAATTAAGGGGAAAATCTAACATGGCTGCTGTGTTTAATTAGCTCGTGAATTAATATTCTATCTTGACTACACAAACGAAGATTCTCAGCAATGCGGGTTAAAACGGCCAGTTTTGTTTCTATGGGGTCGTAAAACATGTACGGTTACTGGCTTAAAGTCTTACATCGAGCATAATACGTACCACGTGCGCTCAGTCACATTGAAAGAGATCAGCATTAACTCTTAAGACTTAAGGGTAGGACAAAGAGACAGTATAGAAGTCACTGACCGAAAGGTCATAGTTCTACTGCTAGGCACGTGTGTACAATACATCAACAGATGGATTTACTCACAACTAGCGGCTATCCGTTGCCTCATAAATCTACACGTGTTATCGTCATCGGCTTTTCCTTACAAAGCATGGGTCACTGAGGTTCAATTATCGATCAAATTTAAGGAAAAGACGCACACTAGAAAGATAGATAAGACCGTCGTTAGTACAGAATGAGCCAAAGCATATATACAATGTACTCCTATTTCAACAAAGTTGTTCCCCAGAATGTCGATCAATTTCAGATGGCTTTAAAACACCTAAATGAATATTTTGATAAACTCGAACATCCCCTCTTTTTTCGGAAAAAAAAAATCTGTTCTCGAAGCCAGCCATATTTGGTGAACAAGTTTCAAAACGAAAAACACTTCAACACAACAACGTGATTTTGCACCCAAAAGGGCTAAGGGGGGGG
>NW_004798233.1:55865-57135 GCF_000002075.1 Aplysia californica | reverse complement strand
CGTGGTTGCTTGTTAGAAAAAAAAAAAAAAAAAAAAAAAAAAAAAAAAAAAAGACATGATTAAACAACAAAATGAAGTGCCCACGTCAGTAGAGATGAGAAGACAGGTTTGCTTAATATATTCATTGCAAGAGCGCCATTTTCGTTAAATATTCCCTTTTAAGTTTTTCTAGTTGAGGTCTGTTGCTGCCGTAATGAGAGGTTAACTAGGACACATCCTAATAATTAGCCTACAACACAAGTCCTATTGTTAGCTTATGCGACAAAAGCACTAGGAAAAGCGAAAAAAAAAAAGAAAAGAATTTAGGTAAGCATATAATATTAACCTTATTTTCCAAGGACTTATTTGGCATGGGTAATGTTTCAAATTCAATGTTATTTTTTTCGGGAGTAAATATAGATAGATAATATAGATACCTTTCTATGTCGTCCTCGTATGTCAAAGAGGTAGGCTATATATGGATCGTCACAACAGTTCCTATTCCAATAATAATAATTTACTGAAGAATACTTGTCTCTTGCCTAAAAAATCTTTTCAAAATATCACATTGATTTATGAATAACTTCTGTTCAGTGAGTGATTGGAGGGCGCTCTAGTGTGATTTGCTCTTTCTTTCCTATCAACTATCCATTGTCTTTACCTCTGCCCTTTTTTATTTATTTCCTTTTTAAATTATTATTCTCTTTTTTTTTGGGGGGGGGGGTATTTGTTACTCTCTTGCAACACTTCCAATCGTTGCCACTTATGTGATACAATAGTGCTGGAAATGCTGCAAAACTATTTTCAAAACAAAACAAACCCCATACCCTTGCTCAGAGAAACCATACACATGATTCAACTTGGATGAGCAATGTTGAGACGAAAGAAACTCATAATATGTAGAATCAGCGGTAAAGTTTGAGTGATCTAATTGAAATTGATGGAAATGAAAAGAAACATCCCTCGTAGTCAGAGTGGTGTGCGTTATAGTTTCGATTGGCTGTCTTTTCGTTGACCATTCCCAGTTATAAGACAGGGCTATGATCATGAAAGAAGTAATAAGAGGCGATATCGAACAATGAACAGGTGCTGAAGAAACGTTAACAAACATCATTGTATTTCCTTTTTTCTTGCTTTCTTGTTTATTTGTTTTAAGAGGTGCGTTGGGGAAATCTTTTATTTTTCCCTCTTTAAAAAAAAATGAAGTCTTTCATTTCGTTAAAAATCTAAGTCTTTATCAGAAATAAGGTGCAGTATTTCGAAGGACCCCCGCCCCCAACACACACACGCG
>NW_004798233.1:53735-54791 GCF_000002075.1 Aplysia californica | reverse complement strand
GGGAGGGAAGAGCTAGGGAGGCAGACAAAGATAGAAAGAGACAGAGCTTGAGAAAAGGGAATGGAGTAGGGTAGTAAAAACGTCCTATTCTCCTGAATCTGATGGGGTGGACGGTTATCTTGAGATTTTCTCTTTCATTTCCTTCTGGTTTGGCGGTTCCAAATGTTCTATCTGCTCTATCAAAATCGTAATATCATTCGGAGTCTTTATCGAGATATTCAAAGAATTGTGTTCGAAAAAGCTTGACATGTTGTTCAACTCTAATTTTAAATGTCAATTTTCTCAAACCTATAAGTACAGAGAAGATTAATCCGTGTAATTCAAGGGTAGCGATTTGCATCGGTAACGTTTTAAAAAAAAATCTAATACAGCTCAACGATTACTAAATCTATCAAATAAGTAAATTATATAGCATCTAATATATGCATACCAGAGGAAAACTAGTATAATCCCTGAAAGATGATTCGACTCGCTCAGGACTCTTTTGACAAGAAAACGTATTCTAACTTGATCTTTTCTTAAATCATAGTTAGTCTGTATTTCCTGCGAGTACGATGACGAAGCTCATAAGTGTTGTAGCTCTGATCCGATAGATCATTTTTTGAGTTAGTTTAGCAAATTTTGATATTGAGAAGAATATGCATGTTTGAAAATTTTTGGAAACAATCGCTATATTCGCAAAGAGGAAGATGATTGTATCGTGCTTTATGAGAGTGTAAAAAAGTAACAAGAAACCTTAAGCGTGTTAAAGATTGAAAAGTGTATAATTATAAATGCTGAGCATTCTAACTACCTTGTCATTGTTTGATTGACAGTTAACTTGTCACCTATTTTGCTTCACGATTGGTTAATGGAAAAAATTTACAATAATTACATTTCTTGTTGTCACATCTATGGTTTTCCTCGTTGCAGTTTTTCTTCTGCTACTGTTGGTGAGTATGTTGTTGATACTGATGCTATTTTTGCCGCTTCTTTGGTTGATGATGATGATGATGATGATGAAGATGATGATGATGATGATGATGATGATGATGATGATGATGATGATGATGATGA
>NW_004798233.1:52268-53541 GCF_000002075.1 Aplysia californica | reverse complement strand
GGAGGAGGAGGAAAAAAAGGAGGAGGAGGAGGAAAAAAAGGAGGAGGAGGAGGAGGGGGAGGAGAAAATAGAAAGGAGGGCGGGGAGGGAGGGAAAGATGTGATGTTGATGACGACGCGCTAGCAATAACAGCAAGAACGATAACAATATCGTTTGTAATTTGAAAAAAAAATAGCGAGACTGCTAACTAGGAAGCACACTACAGTATTAAATATATATCTTTTAAAAAATAGTTACTTCATTACTTACAGACAAGTGTGAAACGAATCACTACACTCCCAATATCACCAACGACAACACACCGTAGCCTATTCGCCGGACTCAAAGATTACACCCATAGCATCAAAATCTCCCGTTAAATTATAAGTGTCCACCCAGCTCCTGCTGCAGATTACATCCCAACCAAAAGAGGGTACAAGACGAGATGTGGTCTGTGTACTTACTAAATGCCTCTGCACACGTGTACGACATCCTTCAGATCAGATATGGGGCAAGTTTGTCCAAGTCGCGGGCCTGATTAGGCGATTCGAAATTGTATCTGGTAGGCGAAAGCACGAGAGAATAGAGTAAAATCGGTTGAAATACCCAAGCTCTCAAAAGTGATACCAAAAAACAACAAAAATCGAGATACGTAATATATTCGTATATGTCACTCTTTCTTCCCTCGACGCCTCAAGTGGTGCAAGAGGAAGGATAAAGTAAAGTGAGTAAGTAAGCGAGTCAAATCAGTTGCTTAATTGTGCCAAAATGATAAATAATGTTTTGCCTATCCATGAAGAAACATCTTGCTAGTTCCGACTTGATCAAATTTAATTTGATTAACAATGTGCACTCGGTATAAGACTACTGGGCTCTTAATTGCAAGATCGCAGGTTCCCGGAGTTCGAGGTTCAGTATGGTTCAACATTGTACCCTTGGGGAAGGCACTTTACACGACTTTTCCCACTTTGAATCGGTACTATCGGAGATGGACGTTAAATGTAGAGGTCCCGCCACACGTTACCTCACAGTGTTGCAAGGGACATTAAGATTACACAGATCAATTAGATATATTATGTAGACTAACCTTCTATTCAATTTCCAAACCCGACCTGAACCGATCTCGTAGATCCGATCAGATCTAGTTGACCAAACGTAGGTACACCGTCTATAACTTTAACTCGTAGACTTCACTCACACAACAGCTACACCTGGACAAAACTACTGCATGACCCGATCAGATCAAGCTGAATAAAGTGTGCAACACCTTTAAGTCGAAGACCTCACACACCTG
>NW_004798233.1:50072-51099 GCF_000002075.1 Aplysia californica | reverse complement strand
AAATAACAATAATAATTTAAAATGTCTAATAATGATAATGAAGACAATGATAGTAGTGATTGCAACAATAGTAACGAATGTAATGATAATATACTGCTATAATAGTAGTTAGTATTAGCAGCAGCCAAAACAGCAGCAGCAACAACAACAGCAACAGCAGCAGCAGTAGTGGTAGCCTAATGGACAGACCAACAGCCAGCAAACGGTCTTCATGGAAGCTGTGTAGGGACCCAAATAGATGCCATAGATGCGCTTAGACTCTGGCTTCAGTGTACCGGCTATCAAGGCTTTTAATAAATAGCCTTCGCATCTCACAATGTGTGAAGCGGAACAAATTAGAGCCCTCATTATACAGTACAATCCCGGACCTGAATCATTTTTCTTTCACCGAGACAGTAGCCCGTTGCAAATTGTGATTACGTCATGGGCACAAAAAGGACCCTGCCTTGGCCAGTATGAAGACATCTTTAGCATGCTTTCGTCCAGGCGTACGTGACAAAACTGAGACACAACGATGATTTTTTAGTTCAATGTGGACCGGTTGACAGAGAGAATGCTGACCGCGGGCCTGATAACTGTTTTGTTCAATACAATACACTAAATGTAAAAAAGAAAATAAAGACACCCAACCGATTGATTTATTGAATAAAAAATAATTTACCAATAAATTTATAAATAGTGCAAAGGATTTCTGTGTGTGGTAGAGGTGGACAAAATCCGGATAATATATCCGAATAACAGGATAATTATCCATGAAACATTGTCCGAATTCAGACTCTTAACACCCTTTCCTGACCGGCTAGCCGAAGTCGGTGCACCCATTTGTTGAAGTGATGCTAACCCGTTTGTCGAAGTTATTCTAACTCAGTTGCCGAAGCGGTTCATATCATATTATTTGCCGAAGAGGTGCACTATCATATTATCTGAATATTGCTGAGGCGACTCATTCCCAGCTCTAGTGTGTGTGTGGGAGACTACAGACGAACAGGGGGGTTGGCTTTGTAGGGAAATCCCCGTTTCAAGAAGA
>NW_004798233.1:46093-47662 GCF_000002075.1 Aplysia californica | reverse complement strand
CTCGTTTACTTTCAACTTTGCCAATGACAGATAGATGTTCAAGACCTTTACATCTATTCAGGTGTCCCAAAAAACTGCATTTGTCGTTTTTTGATTGTTTTTAACATTGAGCGTCCCACGTGGGCTTCACCCAGCACTACCTCGTTTGATTTCTTCTCCTTCCACGATACTCGTAGCAGTCTCCTAAGAAACCACATTTCTGTTGCTTCTATTTTATTTTCGGCGTCTTTAGTGATTTTCCAGCATTCACAGCCATATAGAAGGGTTGACCATAACTCTTTCTTAAAAAATAAAAAATACCCATCCGTCTTGATTAGAAGTCGAGATATTTGAGATGTGAAAAGGTAGGATCGCTGGTTTCAGATAAAATTAGCAAGAAAATGGCCGCCTGGTAACTACCAAAGCTTGAGAATCCTTTGGAAACTGCAAATTGACTTTTTATGTGCCTTTAATCAACGTTTGTCTTTAAAATTTACACAGAAATGTGATTTTACGTGAGTGTAAGATACATGTAGAGGCAAAAAAACCCAAAAAGTTGATGTCGTCTATGAGGACGTTTTTGAAAACTCATCCAGCCTGTCTTTAATAAATGCTCAAACCTCCCTTCTTGAAATAAAAAGACATAAAACAAAACCGAGAAACATATAGCTTCTCATATCTTGACAGTACTGTCTTCAAAACCCCACATCGATGAAATAAAAAAAATGGCTATGCGAATGAAAAAAAACTAGCGCATCCTTTGGAAAACTCAGAGAAAAGGGTTTAGACTCAGTGACATTCGCAAAAACACAAAGTTGACAGTCTACAATACTGTGGTCCTCTCAACCCTGCTGTACGATGCTGTGCCCTGGGCTGTATACCTAAGCCATGCCACGAAGCTTAACTATTTCCATATTTCAGGAGAAATGTTGGCATCAAGTATCAGAATAAAATACGAGACACTATTTCCATAAGAAACTTTTCGTGGGAATTCTTGGCATAAAGGATCAGGGCAAAAAAACAAACCCAGACACCAAATTTCTCAAATGGACAAATTGTAATGCTGAGAATCTGTTTTCCGAGCTCAGGACTACTTAACATTACTATATTATATGGGACCGTGATCTTCCAAGCTTTTGGCTGTTAGTAGTACATGTATTTACATGAGTCGTATCTCTCTGTGATCAATTGAATGTGAACGCATTACAAGGAAAATAAAGTGAGAACGTTGCAGCTACTTGGACTTAATTGTAAAGTCAGTGGACACCAGGAGGTTATACTAACTTCCTCCCTCTTTAACTCATTCAAAAATACTGCCTATGTCTGTTGGTTAGTTTGTCTGTTTGTCTGTTTATGTGTATGTTTGTCAGTTTGCTTGCCCTTTTCTCACTTTATTTCCCATTTCTTCCCTACCTCCTTCTCTCTCTGTCATCCTATATCTAATGTCTTCCTATACCACTGACTAATACTTTTTCTATCTCTTTATCTCTCTCTCTCTCTCTCTCTCTCTCTCTCTCTCTCGCTTTATCTTTCACCCTCTCTCTCTCTGTCCTTCTCTGTCTGTCTGTCTGTCTGTCTGTCTGTCTGTCT
>NW_004798233.1:43742-45575 GCF_000002075.1 Aplysia californica | reverse complement strand
GAGAGAGAGAGAGAGAGAGAGAGTGGGGGGAGGGCTGACCGAAACGAAATAATATTTCTACATACTTTCAGTACATAAGAATAAGTTCAAAATAGTTGTGTCGTAAGGCGGGGTAGTTTGTACAGTGTAATTGATGCTCATCTTTAAGAATGATAAATTCAATAGCTCACTGGAGAGACGAGAAAAACTCGAACCCTGAAACCAATTCCGAACTCTTATAGTCGGCAAGCAATCACAAGCGGTCAAAACTTCACACCTCTCATCTGCTATCCTCTCTGATAATGACATGAGTCAGTCTTACTTATCCAATTACCACCAGCGCTTGCATTTCATAAGACCACTGTTTGACCTATTAAAAACAGAAACATTGGAACATCTCCTTTGGTTCCACCCTTAGTTCCACCCATTTGTGTAATAAGCACAGTCAACCAATGCCACCCGTCATTGCGATGTAAACAACGATTCGAGGAACTCTGTTCTCGGCTGGCGTACGATCAGGGCGGCAGGCATTGGTCAAACTAATTTCACACCTCTGACCCCTGGCTACCAATGAAAGTTTCCATGCTGAATCCCAACTCGAACACTTTCACTGGCACTCGTGAGATATCACACCCACATCATCCTGGCCATCTTCACCGCAAGTGTAGAATTCTGTGCTCAGGGCCCACATAAATAGGGTAACATCTACTCTCAAATTGCACCCCTACCCCTCTTCCTCGCCCGGCAGCATAACGTTAAGTTTAGAGCCGGAGGACGGAAAAATACTTGTGATTTTTGTTTCAAATCAGGACAGAACGGGCAAAACATTTTCCGTCTTAGGCAGGTTCGACTGTGTGTGTATAGGTCTTAACGGAAACCTGTGCAAAAAGGAAACCGCTCCCCCCTTGATTCCTCTTTAATTACCTGTATAAAACAGAAACTTGTCCAACGCGGAAACGGAAAGAAAAATCCTCTCCCTTCCGAGGGTTTTACCTGTCTTAAGCTGGCATTCCATATGCCCGAAAAACCGATGCGAACTTCGGGTGGTCAAGACGTATGGTGTTCACCTCTCATTAAAAAGATCGCAGGACAAAATCCTGAGGGCCACAGAAAAATGTTCTGTTATAAATGTGCTCCTTTCTTGTTCTCTTGTCCTGTTCTGTCATCTGCCTTTCTCTCCACCCAGTCACCCCCCCCCCATTCCTGGTCCCCTCTCTGCTCTTTTCTCACTTAATTTTGACTCAACTGTTGCTCTAAACTCATACTTACTGCTGTCTCTCAGCCACACCCCTGATCTTAGGGTAAATTTTAATTAGACTGGAACTTCTCGCCTTCTTGGATAAGGGTGAAAAATCCTCAAGGTCCCATGTGCAAGTTCCACATGTTAAAGAAATCCCTTGGGAGTTCTAAAATCGATACATAAGAATAGGCTCCAGTCACTACCTGCGCAACATTCAGATCAATTCCTCCCAAAACTGAAAATTATACTCAGTATAGAAAAGTATAGAGTGCCTCTGAAATCAAAATGCATAGAGGGCTGAATGGCGACCAGAAATTGACCACCCCTGAGATCTAGCGGGTTAAAAGAAGAAAAAAGAAGAAAGAGCCCCAGCTAGCCTTTCAGTAGTTTAACTTGTCCACTTAACACTAACCCAGATAAGTGCAACCTTCATGTAACATCAACTGTAACTTGCGTCGTAACGAAATTTTCTATTAAATTAACCTATCCAACAGCAACTGTTTCCTCTAAGCAACTTTCGTTGCAATAATTAGATCTAAATTGTCAGACAAAAAAATTTAGAAAAAAAATGAAGGATGCAAAACAGCACACACACACACACACACACACACACA
>NW_004798233.1:39292-43481 GCF_000002075.1 Aplysia californica | reverse complement strand
TGTGTGTGTGTGTGTGAATTGTGACCACTAAGGTTGGCCCATAATTTCAGTGTGTGGGCATCCCTCCTCTCTAGCTGCATCTCCTCATCATATCTCTGTTTCAGCAAAAAATACACTGTGCTGAGTATAGGAGCTCAGTTCATACCCTCTCATGAAGAACCACCTTCTTCTTCTTCTTTTTTTCCTTCTTCGTTCTTCATGATTAGATGGTGAGGGCTGATGTGTTGATGAACTACGCAGTGATTCCCAGGAAGAGAGGGCTGCCATACAGCTTCTGGTGCATGTCCCAGGGCTGAGACCAGTATTTTTGTCTTGCCGTATCCAGTTGTGGGCAGTCCTGGAGAATAATATGCTGTGCATCGATCGTGGCGGTTGGCACCCTAAAGACAGTACGTTGGGTCCATCCCTGATCTTGAAGTGAGAGAACATGTGATGCTTCAGCCTGTGTGTCCTGTTCTCAGTCTGAAGATAGACTATCACGGTCAGCTTTGGGAGCTGGTAGATTGGGCCACCTTCAAAAGTCTCTCCCAGAGGATGGAGGGAAAATGTCTGAGCCACTGTGTGCTACACACACTGCTTTTTGTTCTCACTTTCTGACAACTACATCATCACATCATGCGATTAAGATTTGTTAGTGTGTGTACACATGTGTGACTGTGTGTGTGTTTATATGTGTGTATGTGTTTATTATGTTGTACGGTATGCATGGTGTGTGTATGTATGTGTGTGTGTGTGTGTGAGTGTGTGTGTGTGTGTGTGTGTGTATGTGTGTGTGTGAGTATCTGTGTGTGTGTGGTGTGTGTGGGTACAGGTGTAGATCAAAATGCGATTTGATTTCATAATTTCAAAGAGAAGACATTTTTCTGCCTTCTTTCAATAGACCAAACAATTCACGACTCGCCATGTGACTAAAGGGACGTAGTCACCGTAATAAGTATCATTTAAGTGAAAAGTTGGTTATTTCCCTTGTTAGAAGATCTTGGTTATGGTTTGCGGTTTTCTTCCTTGAGCATGTTCAAATTTTCAATCCATCAAAAGTTGTTGTTGTCATGTCTGCTGATGTTTTATGTTTGACCGGTGTCCCTGGTTTTAGTAATGTGCCAGCATCAGAGGTCCAGATATTCTTTTTTTTTTTTTAAAGCATTTTTCTTTCCTTTATAGATCTAGATCTACAGCTGAAAGTTGCAGAGATTATATTTTTTGGTTGTTTTTTTTGGGTTGTTTTTTTTTTTACTGATGTGTATTGTTTTCTTTTCCAAATACACAACAAATTACTGATACTGATATGTTCCGTTTTCAATTTTTCTGTACATAAAACATGAAAATCCTGAAACTTCGCATTGATAAAGTGCAAAACATGTCGCGAATGGTGTTACGGTAACTTGCATAATTTTTGCATAATTTTGCTTTTTTTTGGCATAATTTGACCTTCTAAATTTGCATAATTCTACGGGGACAGAATATCATGTTCTTCAAAATTATTATCTAAGACACAACTGTTTGGAACTAGATCTCAGGTATTTTGCCAGAACAATCGTGGTTATTATGAACAGGAGGGTCACTTAAGTAGGCCTTTTTATTTTGCTTTTGATGGCGAAGTAAATAAAACATTAGCTTTGTTTAGTAGTTGTAGCAGTCAGCTTTCCAGAATAGTATTAATATGCATTCAAAAGTGGTTTCGTGGTAATCAGTTATTATTTTAAAAATTATAAGCCTTCTCTCATTGGAGAGAAAGGAAGCGAATCTTTTTTTTCTTTTAGTAAGTGTTTTACGGCACTTGCAACACAATATCAATAAGGTCATATAAGTGCTGAAGATTAGAGGTGTTACAAGAGAGAATCAAACACAAAAAAGAAGGAGGGGGGATAAAGACGATAGATGTTTGATAGGAAACAAGAAGCCAAACCACACCCGAGCACCCGCCAACCACCTACAGAAGCGAATCAAATCATTCACCACCGAACAACGATTTAACAAAAGTCAAAACCCCGATCATATCATATTGTCTAGATATTTTTTATATAACAGCCCCAAAATGAGAGGTTGTGTCATTCAATGAGGATATATGAATGCTAACAGTACCATCCAATGTGATGGCTGTTTAAGTTTAATGACTGCTTTGAGATCAAGAGTGGAGTAAAATAAGGCTGTGTTCTGGAACCCATACTGTTCAAGTTCAAGGTTTTCTTTTCCATCCTCATCCGTACTGCTTTGAGCATGACTCCAGAAGTATGTACCATCCTCCACACCACAGTAGATGGGTTTTTGTTTAACCTCTCACAGCAAACGGCAATGACTGAAGTAAGGGGGCTCTCATAAAATGTTTTTTCTCTAAATGTTCTCCTTTGACCTATTTTTCTGCTCTCTAACCATCTTCTGTCGTTTGATTTCGTCTCCACTTTTTGCCTCCTTGCTGCCCCCCCCACCCCACCCCTGCTGGGCTCTTGACTCTTTTTGCAGCATTTCTACTGCTACTCATTGGCATCTTTTTACTGCTGTCTTTCAGCCACACCCCTGATCTTCTTTTTACGGAAGGTAAGATCCCACACCTAGCCTTCTCGGATAAGGGCAAAAATCTAGGATGTCTTGTGTGCAAATTGAGGACATTAAAGATCCGGCCATGGTGGTCTTAAAAATGAAAAGAGTAGGCTTCGGCCGCCACCTATACAAAATTCAAAATTCCTACCAAACTAAAAATGTTTGATGTGTCCCATGTGCTCATACGATTTTATGCAGTTGGGAGCCCTGTAAAACCCAACAAAAAAACCAAAAAAACAAAAAAACAACCCAAACCCACTTACCAAAACAAAACACTAAAGTGAGGTAGTTTGTGTTGAGAGAAGAACTGTTTGCTGATGTCACAGCTCTATACATGATGAAATGACGCTCCACAACAGCATGAAAAGGCTTGTCTTAATGTTCTCTCTAACCATTAGCATAAACAGTTAACCAATGTTTACAAAGATACTTGGCAGTCATACGAAAGGGACTCCATGATAGTGGACATGATGAAGAGCCAACATTTCTGCCTTGAGAATAATCACTGTTCCTTTCTTTTCATTTTTATCCTTTTTTTAAAAAATCCCTTGCCTCCTCTTGATGTACATGTATTGCTTTGTTAATCCTTTGTGACCCACAGTGCAGTTGGTTTTTCAAATAGGCACCTTAGCAGGACAGACTTATCTGTCCCCGTCGCTTTATGCAAGAAAAATTCTGAAATTATGCAAACCGAGCCCAAAAATGTGAAATTATGCGATTCTATTTTTTTTTTTTTACAAAGAATGATAAAGGAAAATAATCAGAAATAATGCAAAAAACGTTCAAATTTTGCTAAATTATGCGGGGTGCATAAAACCACGGGGATAGACTTATAGAAAGAATAGATGCGTAGCACAGGTTATGAAGCTGTGGTATTTTTACTAGAGAAATGATCCGCTGGGGGTACGAGTGACTGTCCAAACAACAGAGAATGCAGCCTCTATGCTGTTGGATGCCCTCAAACAGTACACATATCATATACCACTACCAATGTTGTACCAAGTCGGTGTCTTTTCTCTATTTATTCACGCCTTCAGTCCAGCTATTTTGAAGCTGCTCTGTTTACTGAAGTCCTGTCTAGCAATGATTAGACTCCTGAAAGCATCTATAATTTGGAGCGTGTCTTAAAAACTGTATTCAAATGGTATATTGTACTGCACTTTATGACTTGGAACGGAACTTTGAACGGATTTTGATTAAAAGAAAAACAATAGAAAAAAAACCCAACAAATCCAGTCGCACTGTTCAACCATGCAAAGGTACATAATACAAATCAACTGACCTTGCCAACACATGTACAACTGCTAGTAGCTTCTACTTCTATTCATGGGGCAAGAAAAAACATCTGAAAATGTTTGACTGGGGGCTCTGAAGGTCATAGTGAACCCAGGCTCACATACACTGTAAACAATGCGTTTAGACGGTGGTCACAGAGTCACAGGTGTGTGTCCTTCAGCAAGATATGATGATAAACCTAGCAGAAAACCAATAATATTCTCATGATTGCAGACTACCAAGTTAAGTGATACCATGATATATTACATGATGTGATTGATGTGTTGTAATTTGAGAATTATTACATAGATTCTAATTATGTTAGTACGTCCAAGGTGCCATTGAAAAACATTTTTTCCCAAAGGTACCACCTCCG
>NW_004798233.1:37912-38746 GCF_000002075.1 Aplysia californica | reverse complement strand
TGTATTGTGGGTGGGGGGGGGGCAGTAAAATATCACATTGAAATAAAAATAACAAACAACATTGAAATTAATTAAACCTAACAATGGAAGGATCAGGATACATGGCAATAACATTATATTGCACGTGTTCATTGGGATTTTTTCCCCCATTTCTGACTATTTATTGCAAAATATACATGTATATATATATCTTGACAAATGTAATATAAATTATAGTTCATATAAAACCTGTTTGACGGCTAGCATCATAATGAAGTAAATCTGACTTTTCAAAGAAAAACAATACAAGTGCTGTATCCTTATTATGGTGTCTGTCATATGAAATAACCAATTCACACACTGAATGAGGAGTTTAGTCCGGCATCTGTAGTCTGTAGTGTAACGGCAAGGTGCTTCGCTGTCGCACACAGAAGACCTGAGTACAGTATGATTCCCATGAGGGTGAAATCTTCATGTAGTAATAGTATCTTGGTCTTTCTGTTGGGATGTTGTATCCATGTCAGCCTAGGATGGCCCGAAACCCAAAGTTGAAGCCCACCTCCTAAATGATCTAAGTTGTGTCTGTAGGGATGTAAAGACACCTACATTTAACATGTTATAATTTTTTAGAAGATTGCAGATGATCGGCTGCTCTATAAGCATGTTCACCTTTTGCTCTGGAAAGGCTGATGTTAGGGGGCCGTACGCCCCAATGGCAATAGTGCTTGGCGCTTGGGGACCGTACGCCCCCATAGTGTTTGGCGCTAAGGGACCGTACGTCCTACCTGCGTTAAGGCTTGGTGTTACGGGACCGTAGGCAGAATATGTGCATGCATCTGGACTTTGCAGAAATAC
>NW_004798233.1:35610-36939 GCF_000002075.1 Aplysia californica | reverse complement strand
TGGGGAGTTCGTGAGAGAAAGAGAGAGATGAACAAATTTACACAAATGGAATGTTTTAGACAAAAATTAGCAGGATAATAGTGTGTGTGCTCAGGCGTATTCTACATGCAGACGTAAGTACATTTTTAAGCTTTGTGACCTAAAATAAATAGGCCCCTAAGCCCCATTTAAAGATGCTCGTAAACGCTGGAAATTTACTCACTTTTGCATGAGAGAACACACCTGAGCACGTACTCAATCTTGATAGCGTGCAAGACGCAAGATCAACTCACACTCAGTGACAATAACAATAACACGAAAAGAAAGGAAAAAGAAGACAGCTTGGAAAAGGTAGATGAAAAGCCAAGCAAACTATTGTAGATTCTTGACAGAACGTCGTATTGTGAACGAAGCACAGACGAATTAAAGTTTATTTGCAAGCGGATTACATATAATATTATACACCTGTCCACATTAATAATAAAACAACATTAGTATAACTGGACTACTTTTGCGCGCCAGTGTCGTGTAACTATAGTGCGATCAAAAATTCGTGGCGCAACTTTTCCTCAAATATCTCTTTAACGGGAGAATCAATGTCACCCATACTTTGCACAGCAGTTTGTATTTTTAAAAATGTCTTAACTGAATCATATTTTTCCACAACAATTGAGGCTCGATCAAAAAAATTTTGTTCATAAATTCATATAAAATACTAGGCCTACAAATCTCCATCACGCGAAAAATGTGATTGTTCATAGCACTCCCCGCTTCTCGCACACATTTTGCATATGCATCAAGGACTACTATACTATAATTAAGGCTCTTTGCTTTTCATACCAAATACATGAACTCAATTATCATGTGGTGTGGGTTCTTTTTTTTAAGGGGGGGGGGCTCTCCGTTTTCATGTTCAGTAAGATTTGTATGGCACTCGTAATTTAACTGCATACGGTTTAAGGTCGTCGTAAGGCCTATATATATGAGCACGCAAAACACAAGTTGGTTGTTTTCACAACAGCTCACTGCATGACATGACTTGGTTTTGGCCAATGATCAGATTAAAAGTTTTAAATTTTCACTGAAAAATCTGAAACTTAAAACGACAATTTAAATTACATTAGGATTTCTGTAGTATTTCTATTTTAGTTAGTTTTAGTAAGTGTTTTACGGCACTTGCAACACAATAAGGTCATATATAAGTGCTGATCGATTAGAGGTGTTACAAGAGAGTAAAAAACACTAAAAAAGAAGGAGGGGAGATAAAGACGACAGATGTTTGATAGGAAAGAAGAAGCAAACGCGTTTAGACGGTGGTCACAGGTGTGTGTCCTTCAGCACGATATGATG
>NW_004798233.1:30783-33852 GCF_000002075.1 Aplysia californica | reverse complement strand
TTTTGGTCGCTACCCGGATTCGAACCCGGGACCTTTGAATGAGAGGCCAACACCTTAACCTCTAGGCCACGAGAGCCCCCATAAATTGTTGTATACATGTATGTACATAATGGTTTGATTCTCAGTTGGGAAATATATTTTTATGGCGTATCTTTGTCTTTCTGCAGGAATGTACCTTTCAACACAGGTCAGCCAGACAAGTAGGATATAAGCGCAGCCAGCATCCAAGATGACTTAGATTGTGTGTCATGTGGTGGAATCAGGCACAGGTCAACTTTTTGGCAAATGAAGTTTTTGGTATCATCATAAAACCTGATCATTTGTCTTGCTTTAGATAGATGAAAAAAAAAATTCTCATCCACCTTGAATGGAAGTCAAGATATTTTCGATTAAAGGAGATAGGGTAACTTGGCGTCATGGAGACAACAGCTGCCAAATTTTGGGGTAGGGCTAGGCTTCATTTTTTCGTTTCTGTTATCTATGGGGTTTTGTTTGGTTTTTTTGGTAAGTGTTTTACGGCGCTCGTAACTGCATAAGGTCATATGAGCGCACATGACACATCAAACATGTTATATTGGTAGGAAATTTTGAATTTTGCCCAGATGGTGGTCGAAGCCTACTCCTATTCAATATTGATTTTGGACCACCATGCAAGGGATCTTTAACATGCCCAACTTGCACACGAGACCTCCGAGATTTTTCACCCTTATCCGAGAAGGCTAGGAGTAGATCTTTCCTACTATAAGATCAGGGGTGTGGCTGAAAGGCAACAGTAAGCAGCAGCCAAGGAGTAACAGTAGAAAGGCCGAAGAAAGAGTCAGGAGCCCAGAGGAGGGGCGGGGGTGGGGGCAGAAAGTGGAGATGACAAAAAATTGTTAGAGAGCAGGAAAGAATGCAAAAGGAGTAAATTTTTTAAAAGAAAATTTTCCGTCGCTATCCGGATTCGAACCTGGGACCTATTGAATGAGAGGTGAATACCTTAACCTTTAGACCATGAGAGCTCCCTATCTATGTTTTTCAGCGAAATTCAAGCAGGGATGTATTTTTAAATAAGAGATGTTGAGCCCAAAACAAAAGTTTTTAAAAAACTTGCCCAACTGGAAAAAAACAATCAGGGTCTAAGATTTCATTATTTTGATGAGCGCATGATTTCAGCACGATGTCACACATTTACAGTGAAAGGATAAATGTATTTAATCTAATCTTGCACAAGGTTCCATTTTGAAAAGTCGTCCAAGACGTAGTGGGTTGTATCTAGTGCTTGAGAAGCCTAAGGGCTGAAACAAACTTTGAGCTATCTTCACAGTGCATGTAAGTCAGAGCCATATCAGAAATTCGAAGCAAACAGAAACAAATGTTTTAGGTAAGGTAAGGGTTTGACTGAGTCTTTAAACTTACAGCGATCAGTAGCGGTGTTCCCATTTTACAATTTGGAATTTGTACTGTAATGGACAATTTCTATTTTATGGTGATGGATTTCTTTACAAACTATTATTACATTAATATTTATGAAATGTATGTAAGTGATGTATTCTTACCATCTGATATAATAAGGCAGATGTCTGTGGGCGGTTAGTAGGTGCCCTGGTGTGGTTTGCTCCTCCTTTCCTATCAAACATATACCGTCCTTATCTCGCCTCCTTCTTCTTTGTGATTGTCACTCTCTTGTAACATCTCTCATCTTTGGCACTTATATGACCTTATCGTGTTACAAGTGCCATAAAACTCCTTCTAAAACTAAACAAAGAAGGTTTCTAAATTATGGTGTTGCATTTCTACGTACAGAAGCAAATTTGAAGTTACTCCTTATGAAAGATTAAAATGTATGATTACTTTGTGTACCTCTTTCTACAACAATACACTGTATATCTATACTAGTGCTTAGTGATAGCATTCTTACTCATACAGCAGTATTCCCATGTATGCTGGAAGATTTTACTTACTTATAGGGGCCTTATTTCCACACACAAGGTCATTTTTCTCTTTAAACAGTTTTATTCCTATTCATTAAGTAATAGATTCTTATTTCTACATGTTGTGACACATTATTGCTAATGACAAGACAGATCAGCTTACTGTGTTCAGGAGTCTTGGGAAATTTTTCCCTAAATCTCTTCTCCACCTCTTCACATGTCAGTGCATTGGGCAAATCTTGTTTATTTGTCAGGATCATCAGCGTTGTTCCTTTTGTCTGCTCCTCCTGTAATGCAAGGCAGAAAACACTGGATTGTGTGATTCTAAAGGTTATGTAGTTCTCAAGGTGGTATATTATGAACGATTTCACTCAATTCAGGATAAAAAAAACAGACCTTGACAAGACTATGGTAACTATAAAGTCAAAAAGACAAATGTGTTCAGTTCTTAGAAGCAGTCATATCAAGGCTTTCAGCAATTCAAATACTGAATTAAACAATTCCACACATCCAGAACTCTCTCGTAAAATATTTGAAGGATGCAAAGTTGAATGCAAAATTTAAAATTCATTTTAAAACATACCTTATGAATGCCATCTTGATAGTTATTCCTTTTTATTCATAGTTCTCTTATGTTCACTATATGATGTGCATGTCATGATGCAGGTTATGGATGAGGCATGTCATGATGAGGCATTATAGAATACCTGACAAAATCATCAAGCTTGTGAAGGCCACCTATGATGGGAACAAAACTGCCAAATCTTCCATGAAGGACAACTCTCAGAACCATTCTATGTACAGACAGGAGTGCGACAAGGATGCTTCCTCTCACCTTTTCTTTTCATACTAGCAATCGACTGGGTCATGAAAGAAGTCACCAGAAGGTACGTGCAATGGAATGCAGTGGTCCCCTTGGCGGCAGCTGGATGATTTGGACTTCGCCGATGACCTTGCACTGCTCTCTCACACACATGTTCAGATGCAAGAAAAGACCAAGAAACTCAACAGCCTATCAAGGAGTGTTGGTCTATGTCTACATCCGGGCAAGTCAAAGGTAGTGAAGCTAGGAAAAGTTTCAAGCCCTGCTGTGACAGTGGAAGACACTCCCCTGGAAGAAGTAAACTCCTTTACCTATCTTGGAAGTGTCATCGAT
>NW_004798233.1:27671-30650 GCF_000002075.1 Aplysia californica | reverse complement strand
GATTCAATTCTTAAACTCCAATGTCAAGTCTGTTCTCCTCTATGGCTGCGAAACTTGGAAGACAACAAAGACAGTACTGAATAAAGTCCCGACTTTCATTAATAGATGTATGAGGAGTATTCTTAGAATTAAGTGGCTAGCTGGAATAAGAAATGAAGAGCTGAGGGAAACGACAGGACAAAAGGATATAGAAATAAAAATAGGACAAAGGAAGTGGCGTTAGATGGGACACATCCTTCGAAAGCCCAGCGGAAACATCACAAGACAGTCCCTGCAGTGGAACCAACAAGAGCATGAGGCAGCGGTAGGCCACAGGAAACATGGAGGAGATGTGAAAAGGGACATGAGAGAGATGAAGCTCACTTGGAGCGAGCTTGGAAGGATGGCCCTGGACAGAGATATATGGAAGGAGCTTGTATGTGGCCTATACCCTGCCAGGGGTGTAAGGCATTGATGATGACTTGTCAGCTTCTGTCTGCCTTTTGGTCAGTTTCATTACAATTTTTCAAATTAAACATTGGTTACAGCCTAATGATAGTATCATTTTCATAATCAGTGCAAATCAGGAGCAAATTGGTGACAAATACTAGAAATAGTCCAAACTTGCACAGACGTGCTTGGGAAAAAGGTTATCAAGCAGCCACGGATTAAGTGCCATGCGCCATGTGTAGTGTGTACCTCTGGTAATCAATTTGCTGGCGGTATAGAGGGGCAAACTCACATTAGTTTGAAAGGGATCGTACAACTCCACCCAGTTGGTGGATTGTGGCGTAAAGGTGCAAATAATATGTTAATATTAAGTGCTTGGTGTTCCTTTTCATATTGGCAAAACCTAGAGGTAAGTGAGGCTGGCATTATAAAGAAGGACAGTTAAATGAGGTCTGACTGTATTATATGACTGGTATAGGGTTAAACCTCAGCAAAAATAAAATCTAAACAATCTTACACATATACGTGTATGTAATACTGCCACGAAGTCTGGGACAGTTTTGTCCTAATGGGGTGGGCGGCTATATTTCTCTATAATCACAGACGATATTAGCCCCGGACTGGGATAGTCCTGTCCCACCGCTGCTGTAGCAATTCACAACTGCTCGGGACTCAAATCAACAAAAATGTCCCGTCGAAATAGGTGTCGAAATAGGTGCGGTACGGTACATTACACTCTAATTCAAAGGTTTCAAAATCCAGACGGGTCTGTCCCAGGACAAACTGTCGTAGTGCGGTACTAGTCTAAGGCTTGCACCGCACTACGAAAGTTTGTCCTGGGACAAACCTGTCTGGATTTTGAAACCTTTAAATTAGAATGTAATGTACCGCACCTATTAAGACAGGACATTCTTGTCGATTTGAGTCCCGAGCAGTTGTTAATTGCTACAAAACCGGTGGGACAGGACTATCCCAATCCCGGGGTAATATCGTCTGTGATTATAGAGGAATATAGCCGCCTACCGCATTAGGACAAAACTGTCCCAGACTTGGAGGAGCGTGCTGTCAAGATCGTGGAACTTTCCGGTTGTGACGTATAATCACTTTAAAATTTACCGCCGCACAGGATTAAACAATGTGCACAAAATTTTTAAAATAATTATCGCACATCAAAACTGATTTCATATTCAGAATCAGTGTCTCAAAATGCAAAATGGCTCGCAATGACCTGATTTGATGTGATACTAAATACATTTTAGAAAATTATTTTATTTTTTAATTGATCGTCAATGTTGAAGTTGTGTGTCAAGGTCACCCGGTGAAACACACATACACACACACACACACACACACACACACACATACACACACGTGCACACATACATATATACACACATACACACATACACACATACATACACACACACATACGCACACACATACACACACAAATGAATAATTTAACTTCGAAAATCGGGCTTTCAATTGCTTTCCCCGTGTGAATTTAGCTAATTTTGGGTCGCTAATCACGAACATTTTATTATTATTTTGACTTGGACAATATTTAGGAAATTTTTGGAATGCATTTTTAACCCCGCCGTGGGCAACAAAAACAAAAATAGCCGGATCAGTCCTGTCCTAGTGCTGTATCTGTTTTGACATGGCCTAAGTGTTGACACTCAGAAAGATTTCGGCCTACCGGGAAGCATACAGCGCACGTTACGGATTACATTTACTCAAACACTATCAAACTGACAAGATCTTTCGCCGTCTTTATCCGGGTATTCATTCCCACCTGGGTGAAGTGAGGAAAATTCGGGTAGAATGTCTTTCTCAAGGACAATACGTCGGATACCTGACGAGATTCGAACCCACGATCTTACAGTTGCAAGTCCGAGAGTTTTTCTCTCTAGTGGTACATGTATAGCATATTGCCATGTGTATGCTCGAGTACAGACAGTACTGCAGGATACGGCAGTTGTTTTCTTTTCACTGCCCACATTGACATCGAGGCGGGGTGCATTTCTCTTTGGTAAAAACTAGGATTGTTTCTGTTGTTCGGCCTCTCCCTCAGATACTCCTCCTCCTTTTTTATTTTTATTTGAGTAAGAGTTTTACGCTATGCAGTTGGGAGCGCCGTACATATGAGGGCGAGAAACAATTGTTGGTTTTATTCTCGACAGTTCACCGCACGGCCTGACGTTGGTCAACATTTCTATTAAAATGTTAAAATTTTAAATGTAGAAAATTCGAAGTAACAAAATTCTTAGTTTAAAATAACTTTTTAAATAACATTTAAAATTTTAATATTGTAATTCATAATTTTCAGTTAAGGCCACATTGGCTTTATAAAATTAAGGATTCTATATTTGGATCAACGACGGAAAACACATCTTGCAATTTTTTGCATAATAATTTAAGAACCTACGGGTCTCTTTGCCCCTTCCCTCTGCCCCTTCCTCTGGGCTCCTGATCCTTTCTACAGCCTTTCTACTGCTACTCCTTGGCCCTTTCTTACTGCTGTCTTTCAGCCACACCCCTGATCTTCTG
>NW_004798233.1:24653-27211 GCF_000002075.1 Aplysia californica | reverse complement strand
TTTCCTTTCAGTTTTTAGTATTTTGCTTTAAATGTTTTGCTGTTTGTGCTTGCTTTGTTGTGTGTGGTGAGCTGTAAATCTACGTTTGCCTTGGTGAGGTGCCGCGGAGGGAGGTCGGGGAAAAGAAATTATTGGATGTCTTGTTTGGAAAAGTGTATGTTTTTGAGGTCTTCAAGGACTCTTGCTCTGAGGCCGAAAGGTTTGAAGAGTTTTTCGTTCTTTTTGAATTTGTTTATGGTGTCTGGGTTTGTTCTGAAAATGCAGTCGTGTACTGGGTTCTCTGGTGTTCAGCTTATTTAATTTCGTATTGTAGTGAGAGTTCTGTGCGTCTGAGAGTGAGTGATGGTATGTTTACCTCGGCCTGGAGGCTCTCCACTGGAGAAGTGCGGAAAGCCACCAGGGCGAGGTGGACTCCTTGATTTTGTACTGGGTCTAGAATTTTTATGACATGGGGTTTTGCCGATCCATAGATTTGACAACACCACCTCGGTGTTCCTTGACAATAACACTAAGGCCCTACTTTAGGCCATGGGCTTGGTCATGATGTCAAAACGTTTTTGGGGGAAACTTGGTTGCGGAGCATTCTCGTGACTGATGTTTGAGCATTTAAGAGGCATGAGATTGCTATGTCAGCTCTTAAATAGCTGCATTTTAAAAAGATTTCTAAAAGTAATTTTGTTGTTCTTGTCGGTATAAATCAAAATAGAAGTTTATACATCAGAAGAAAATTATCTATCTCTTAAGAATTATTGCATAAAATACACATACACACACGCACCCATGCACAGTAACTTGAGTAACCTTTGCTCACTAGTGAAACTGTTCATGACACACAGAATTACATAATTGGTAAAAAAAAAACTACAGTGTATTATTTGACGCATTGTAATCCGAATATTCCAAGTGTGCATTGTACTCAACACGCCATTGTAACCAGCATTTCCTCATGTAGATATGAACAAAGGTTTTGGGTTGCTTTTTTTCTTTCTTTTTTCCTTTGTGAACACCACAAGTCTGGTTTAAGTACAACTTTTTCTCTTTCACTCAAATCAGTACATCCCATAGAACAAAAATTATAATAAAAATCCACCTTTTAAACAAACAAGAATTTATTGAGAACTACACACTCTTGACAAACATTTAATAACGAAAATACAATAAAAGAAAAAAAGTATAATATTACTTATTATATTAATAACAAATAATACTGTTTTTTCATTCAGGTACATGAATCGTATCTGTATTAAAACCTTAAGTGGGAATTAGACAAGATAGGTCAAAGAGTACTGTGGCAACTTGACGGAAATATGGTAATAATATAATACAAATAGAGGCAGTTTTTACACAGGGGGCAATTTGCTATGAAGACGTTGAAAGGTTTGCAAGCGAGATGTAAGTCAACGTCTTATGACGCAACATACAATGTCAACACGGTTTGAGCGGAAACGATCATTCTTTTTCTTGCCACTAGTGCAATTTCTACTACCATGTTCTCCTTTGCAACCATTCATCTCTATCTCTTTCGACCTCAGGTCAAAATGTTGTCATGTTCTTTTTTAATCAGTACAAAGAGTGTCAAAATGAGTGATAGTAAAACTCAAGTCACATTGTTTTTGTTCTGAGGATCTTGATGATGGAGACACTAACATGGCAGTTTAAAAAAGGGTGATAAATCCTATCCTCTGCAAGGAAAAGCATCTCTTCAACTGAAGCGAGCATAAATCCTGTGTAATTTAAGAATATTTGGTCACCAGTCTAAATATCTTTTAAAATAGAGTAATATTCTTGTCTTCATGTCTATAATTTAATCAGAAAATAGGATGAATCCATGTGCTTCTGGATTGATTTCTTTTCTTCTCCCACCTCTTTTTCCACAGCCATAATTATAACAAGGTTGGATTCACTGTTAAACAGGAGGTACATAGCAGAGATGGATGCAGGAATGAACAGTGATCATTTCCAGTCAAGCTGTACCAAACCATGTTTGTCAAGTCAGGAGACCGCAAAAAACCATCAAACTGAGATGGTATATACTGGTATAAACTGTCTCATGACAAATGTCACAGACAGTACGGCATGACACAGTACAGCTTGGCTTATTCTGTCTAACAAGGGACCTAAAACACAGTCATGGAAGGCAAAAAACAACAACACACATATAATAAAAAAAATTGTGTTGAAAAGGTTCCAGTTGCTCATGTGGATTGATTAAGTAAAGCAGCTTGATGAGATCAAGCAGGAAAAAAGACCAAAAAAACTGTGGAGATTTGTACACAGGATCCTGTTGAAATTATAATTATCAAAACTAAAACAGTAAATAAACTTTTTTTTGTAAAATATTATATATATTCATAGATGTATGGAACACATTTTAATTGAAATTATTTTAAAAATGTATCATATCAAAGGGATTGCACTTGTAAGGGTTTGTGTATGTGAGTGTATAAAAGAGAGATAGGAAGGAGAATGGGGGAGAGGGAGGGAGAGGGAGTAACAGGGGTTGAGAGAAGGGAAAGAAGGGAAGAGAAATGAGAGAGAGAGAGAGAGAGAGAGAGGGA
>NW_004798233.1:9546-24553 GCF_000002075.1 Aplysia californica | reverse complement strand
TTAATCAACGTTTTTCCTGAAAAATCCACACAGAAATTAGTTCTTTAATAAGGATGAAAGGTGTTCAGCCAAAAAACAAAAATTTGATAAAAATTCACAAACCTGCGGAAAAATGAAAGTTTCTTCACTTTGATTATTTTGACGAGAGCCTGATTCCACCACGCTGCCTCACAATTGTTACATGTGACTAATGTCAAAACTTGCACTAGTATGAGATTAAGCTCTATATAAATGCAATCTATTTTTATTTCAATGTTTTTTTTTACCTGAAGTCTTCATACCGTACTTTAAAAGAGTTCCCATAACCCTCTAGACACAGCTTAAGTCATTTCGTAGGGACACCGTACTGCAAGGAAATAAGTCTTGAAGTTCAAGCAAAATGCTTGTAATTGGGAGCACAAACTTACTCGATTCTCGGTGTTTGGCGTCATTGGTTAAGTAGTTGTGAAATCAGTTGCAAAACAGTGGCCAGAATTCACCATATCAAAGAATTTACCGAAATATTGTTATTTAAGAATTGGACAACTGCGTTCTCGTTAATGAAAGAAGGTGCACGCAGTCACAACAATTAATCGGTAAGCCTATAATCATATTTTCTCCTGAAGGATATTACGGGCCACAGTGTGCTTGGCAGAAAACATGCAAGCAATTGTATTTTAATGTAAGTCTAAAGGTTGTTAAAGAAGGAACATCGAGACTGTAAGAAGAGAAAAAATACTCAAGTCTTTTGAAAGAAATGTAAGTATAGTACTTTTAACTTAATCGTTTGAGAGAGAGAGAGAGAGAGAGAGAGAGAGAGAGAGAGAGAGAGAGAGAGAGAGAGAGAGAGAGAGAGAGAAAGGAGGGGGGGGCATATCATATGGATTTAACATCAACAGAAAGCCATACTGAACATAAATTGAGCAATTTGTTTTCAATAGAGGAGGAAAGCAGTTAGCCTTCCCTGAACTCAGTAATTATGGCACTCGTCAAGTTTACTATGTCAGGTCCACAGCTTGACATGTTTGTACCAGGCTAAGAAAGTCAAAAATACCCAGAGTAAGAGTAATGTCAGCTTTATATTTGTTTGTACATTATATAATATATATTACTAGCTGGGCCCCCTTTCAATGAAAGGAACGATCGGTGCTTTAATATCAACTAAAAGTCATTGGCCTACTATATTTACACTCAACTGGAATGGGGCAATAAATCTGAGAGATGCAAAAACATTATAAGGTCTAGATCTATACTCTCAAAACAAAATGCGCCTAGCGAAATATCACTTTCGGGTTTTCTAAAATTACAGAGACAGAAGCGTCGGCCTACAAAAGCGATCGGCGAAATTAAGAAATTTAACTTTTTGCAGCAAATCTGTCTCAAAACTTAAAAAACGAAGGGCGCCATAGTCAGGAGAATATTTTAAAGAATCTTTTGGCGAAAACCACATGTCGATCGATGCAGCCATTGAAAAGCCTTTTGAATAGCAAAATTCGGCCACCACAAATAGATATATTGACATACTATTCTCATAAAATCATGAATCTTCCAGATCCAGTTCAAAGTTGTGGTTTGTATTTCATATGACGCTTGCATATTTAATACATCAGCACTGACTTCACAAAACTAATGGGCTTTTTGAAGAACGACTTCATCGATTTTTCTTTCTTTCCTTTCTCAACGTTTCCTCCTTCAGGATTATTTGCGTCAGCCAGCTTTAGTTTGGTAGAAAATTCATTAAAGGCTTCACGGATACCTTCTCCTGTTGTTGCAACACAGGGTTTGAAGAAGATTTCTGGGGAAGAGATGAATAAAAATGAAAGAATTTACACAGTGTAAATACAGGACACTGCATAGCAATGACATACTAGATTTGAATTTGTTCCCCGGCATGTTACTGACTTAAATGCATGAAAAAAGGGGCATATCTTTGAAATTGGTACAGATCTTTCGTTTCCGAGTTTAAAAAAAAATAAGAAACTTAAAAAGGCAGGCAACAACATACACACTATGAACTATGTAAATTCATTTACTGATTTGTTCATAATGGTTTGAAATATGCAGCAGCCTAGCTTTTTAGTCTGCTGCTGATTGGACATTTTCTGCTTCATCCCTAAAGAGTTCATCTTGAATAAGTTTCCAATTGGAAAGTTATCCTAAACGTAATGATTCTACCTTTCCAGATAAAGTAGGAGCCAAACTATTCTAAATGTTTGTACTTCCATTTTTAAATCGAGTATTTTGGTGTAAAACGGTCTTTCTTTAACTTTTAATCTTTATTTTGTGTGGTTATAAAGGCCCAACAATGAAGACTACGCCTAATACTGTCCCCGTCGTTTTATGCAAGAAAAATTCTGAAATTATGCAAACTGAGCCCAAAAATATGAAATTAAGCAATTCCGTTAATTTTAACAAAGAATGATAACGGAAAATAATAAGAAATTATGCAAAAAATGTTCATATTTTTTCTAATTTATGCGGGGTGCATAAAACCACCGGGACAGCTTATAGCAGCTTACGCCAAAATGTGTCTTTGTGTACTTTGTGTGGTGACATATTCTTACTCATAATGTAGTATTCCTTTGCGTGCTTGATCATTTTTATTCAAGGAGCCTTAGAGGTCAAATTTGTCCATGTCATTGTGCATTTTTATATCTCTCACAATAGTATTTTCAAATTCTGTTGGCGCATTTTTACTTATGACCTATATTTATTTACTTATTTACTTATTTACATATACCAACTTACTGTGGTCTGGAGTGCTTGGGAATTTCTCCCTGAATCTTTTCTCCACCTCCTCACAATTCAGTGCTTGGGGTAAATCTTGCTTGTTAGCCAGGACCATCACTGTCATTCCTTTTGTCTCCTCCTCCTAAAACAGACCATGAAACACAAAGATTTATGTAAAAGTACATAAATACTACCACAGCACAGCACAGCACAGAGAAGTTTAGGATCGAACAACTAGATGTTGACAAAACAGTTGTTAGTAAACAAAAGGACAAAAATGTGTTTTCTTTTATGAAATCAGTTATACTATACGGATAAAAAAAACTGACCACTGAAGTGCATGTTGTAGAGAAAATGTGAAAATTTTACTGTGTAAAGGAAATACAGTGGGTTCAGCTTAAACTGAAATCTGTGGGACCACCAGATTTTCTTTGGTTTAGCCGTGCCTTTGGTTAAGAGAGATTGTTCAACTAGAGATAATTGTCTGCAGCGTAGAGTTTAGTATCACATTTGTGGCAAATTCCCTTTTTGAAAGTTTTTTTTTCTCATGTCTTCTGCTTTCAGTAACTGTAATTCAAGCTGTATTCGGTACGCATTGTACGTTCTCTTTCACAAAGTCAGTTTGCTTAATCTGCTCAGCAGTCACACAAAACAGACAAAATAGTAGATCTGCACACTATACTGTTATACTACACATTGTAGTGTGCTGTGCCCTATACTAAAGAAGTGAGAAGGCATGATGCCAATCACATCCAGAAACATTTGTGCCATATTATTCTCATGAGTAGGGCTAATATGAAATAGCTTCACAAAGGCGATAAGCTATGACCAACAAAGGTCGTGTATCAGATGTACATTTTTGCTATCTCTGCAACACTAAGCCTACCCACAGTGCCTAGGTCTATTGATATACTGTATGTGACAAACGTATGCAAAAGTAGGCATACAAAACAAAGGCAATCATGCCGCCTCTCCCTGGACCACAATCGTCCCATGCGCATTCTCATCAATCTCATGTCACTGTCTTCAGTTTCACTATCTAGAAGCAGGTAAGACTTTACGATTAGCGTTACTTGAGGAGTTGCTGGTGAAAATTTAGAGAATACAGTGGAACTCAGATTTAAAAAAGTTGTCGGGCCTCCAAATGTTTGTTATAAATAGCAAACATGAGGGTTTTGTGTAGATAATTACAGGCACTGAGCAAGTTATAACAATGTATTCAACTTTTTTAATCGAAAGTAGTTTGGTTTCCAATGAGAATGAGAGGCATTTTTTGTTTCTTTGATGTCATACCGAAGAAATACTGGAAAATTCCAGGAAAATACATAGATGAAGTCTACCAAGCACACACTGTGAGAAAGGACTGATTATTTCAAATGCATGCCTGTGTCATATATCATCTCTATAATGTGTAAGTTGATGAACAAGTTATGTTGTTGTGTAGAGCCAAGAATGCGTTAACATTTGATTCCACAGTCCAGCGCGCAATTCATTACGCAGATCTATGTCAAGACTGTCTGCCCCCGACACATGTTAAGACATATGTGTGTGCAAACAATGTGTGTGTTGACATGAAAGAAGACCGCCGATTGGTCACATAAGATATAAAAAAATAGGCTGAGTGAATAATGGTTCACTATACAATACAGATGACATGGATGGTTTCTTTGAACAGGTAAGGTTCGTGGCGGGAGAAAAACAAACGAAGGCACTTCAGCGGAGGCTGTTCACCCTGCCACCCTGCAAGTGACTTCCTTGAATTTAAGCTTGCTCATTATGAGTTAATTTTATACAGCCTATAATTTTTTATTTTTTTAAATGGGGAATCCAACTCCTTTGGTTGAATCCCAGTTTTTGTTGAATCTGAGTTCATTGGATCCGAGTTCCATTGTATAATCCTTGGTATTCTTTTCAGTTCAGAAATACGAGCATTTCAGCAAATCGATAATTTTCTTACAAAGGTAAAAGAAAAAAAATGGGGATTCTATTTTCTATCAGCTTATCCCTGTTTTTGGACTAACTTGGTGAGGTTTAAGTGTACTCCATTGCAAATTCTTAACAATTTACAGTGTAACATGACAATCAAACTTTGAAAAAAAAAATTATTAAAAGTAATCTAGACTAGGCTTTGGGTGATTTTGATTTAATTGAATGGTAGATGTTTTAGTTAGTTTTACTGCCCTGGGCAAATAGAGCGATTAGAAGCTGTGAGATACTGAAAACCAAAGGTAGAACTCAATAATAGACACTCCAAATGTTATAGCAACAAAAAATAGAGAGATGTTAAAACAGACTCCCTTTTACCTTCACATTAATTTACATTAACATTGTTGAACCAAAATACCACTGAGCCATTACAGTAGTGAATATGAATAAACAATTCTTGAGAATGGTGGCCTCTTGGTTAATATTTCACATGAAATACCCTTTGCTTTCATAAACATAAAGCTTGGCATCAAAATCCTTTACTATTTGTTCAGGTAAGCACTGGAGTCATTAATCAAACTTCATTTAAATAATGATATCAATGCACTCAATAATTCTTTAAACCTTCAAGGAAAATTTCTTGTCATCTTGTTCTCCAGTCAACAAAACCAAGGACATCCATCTTTTGAAGGAACCTACTTATTATAAATAATATGTATGTATGTGACCCATGGCTGAATACTGATCAAACCTCAACTAAAATAAGACCTAAACAATCTTAACAATAAATACAGGTAATATTTTTTATCAGACAGGAACAAAGCCAGCGACTGTACTTAAGTAAAAACTAAAAGGAGAAAGAGACACCATTTCTCACCTGCAAAATAAGCCAGTTGAAGTAGTCAAATGCATGATCCATGTACTCGTGCATAGCACTGTCCACCACTAACACTATACCTTGAGCAGCCTTGTAGTAAAGTCGAAAAAAGAATTGCTGTTGAGAGAGAAACAAATGAAAAAAAGTCATAACATTTGTATGAAAATCCCATTTTATGCAAATCAGTTGGGTTTTTTTTAATAGGAATTTCTTTTTCATTTATTGACTTGAAACTAAAATACACAAACATGGCTATTGCAAAGGCCTCTCCAAATGGTTTACTGAATATACAAAACTTTTTTTTCGTTTGTATCAAAATGTTTCTGAATATAAAAACAAAACTGTTTCTAAAAGTCAAACAAAACATAGACATTTCTTTTAATTTCATTATGACTTTAACAAAACATATTGTATCTGGGAAATGACGGAAGTAAACAATCTTACATATAATAAAAAGATAAAAAGAAACAATTAAACAAGTTCCCAAAAATGATTGCTTACATCTGATATTGATTGAAATTTCAGATGTAGGCTAATGCAAAAATCTAACTAAGCATTGCCATTATTTCTCTCCACAACCAGGATTGACCTGTATTGCGTTCCTGGCCTTTTGTTGAGAATGTCCTTTAAATGTCCCAAAAGTGAAATTACGGGACAGATGTTGGAGCATCTTTGGGAACAATGGGATGAGTCAAATCTTTACCATGTCTAGGTTGGGTGATCTATCTTTGAGATGAGAAGCACATCTCCCTTTTAATCTGCTATCACTTTTGAACAGTTTCAAATGAGATCAATTTAAAAAATAAGTTGGGTTGTACTTAAATATTCCACTACATTTGATTTAAAAAACAGTAAAAAACTAAACAAAACAACTAGCCTTGAGACAATGTTGATTATAAAATAAATTTAACAAACAAATTCATGGAAACTCTGAGATCCAAAACTGAACTTTTTAGTCCTCTGTGGAATACTTTTTACTTTCAACCTGGTAAATTTGTGATACCTAACGAGAGACCAAGTAGGCCTACTTTGCGTGCAAAATGAAAATCATCAAACGTAAAGGTAAAAACAACAGCAAAAGACTTCCAAAATAGATATGTGTTTCGCGCAATTGACCTATCTGCGCATGCGCTGCACGTTTTAACGATCTTAAGATTGCGCGGCCATCTTAAGATTGCGCTGCGCGTTCTAACGATGGCATAATTGCGCGGCAATCTGAAGATTGCGTTAATTTTTTATTTTTTATTTTATTCACATCAAAGAACATTCACATACATTTTCAAAAGTGTACAAATATGAAAATTAAAATTTTCATATAAAACTGAAAAGTTCACAAGAATGATACAATGCCAGGTATCAAACGCAAAGTTCACAAAGTACCCTACATTTAATTTATTTAATATTTTTTTAATAATACAAAAACAAAACAAAATTCATTTCCATCTTTATTTATTTTTTTAACTCACATCAAGGAACATTCACATGTATTTTCAAAAGTGTAAAAATATGAAAATGAAAATTTATGAAATATATATACAGTCGAACCTGTGTAAGACGGCCATCCATTGTCATAGGGAAAAGTGGCCGTATAAGACGGGTGGCCGTCTTAGGCAGGACTGATCAAGATGAAGAAAACAAACCATTCCCATCTGAAGTCCCAATCGAAAGTAGCCCCATTGTTGTTGTTTTTGTTGTTGTTGGTGTTGTTGGTTTGTATTTTGCTTGTTACTTTTATTTTGTTGCTGATTTTGTGCAAGGGTGACAATAAAACGAAATGTATCAGACAAGGAAGACTGAGTGCCATGTTAAAACAAACACATGGGTTGCCACCACTCGGAGAACGAGCGACGCTTCTGTCACAAGTTCATATTGACGTCCATTGTTACTTTGTTACAGCCTGGGTAAACAGTGACAACTCATCTCACTTACGTTGTGTATGAGTTCTGGGCGGGGCTTACGGGTTATGAGGGATCACACGCTTACCTCACCAGCAACTGAAAATTGGTACCTATTGGTCAACAGTGGGAGGGGCCTACGCAACATGATCGGTTGGAGGGGCTACCTAACAACAACGAAGTGATTGGATTATGACGGCTCACCCACAACGCCAGGGGCCAATGCACAATTTATAACAAAACGTAATGGAGTCAGTAAGGTGGCCGTCTAAGGCTTAGTGTGATAGGGGTTGTGTGTTAAAATATGGTGGCCGCAGCAGCGTTGGACAGGTGCCCGTTTTACAGTTAAATTATATAGAAAAAATGAAAGGGGGGAAATGGAAAGTGGCCGTTTGTACAGGTGGCCGTCTTATAGAGGTGGCCGTCAGGGCAGGTTTGACTGTATTATGCAATCTTCAGATCGACCCGTAATTATACGATCGCTTAAACGCGCAGAAGATTGCACAGATCGGTAAACTGCGCGGATCATATATACACTACGCTTAGTGTTCCTGATCTTTGACCTAGTCCAATATGTGGAGCATCCAGACTGTTAGCAAATCTACTTCAGCCAAGCATAAAATACCCTGCACCAACAATATGTGTCAGGCTGAAAGTTAAGGTACAATGACACGCTTGACAACATGGTCAGATACTTACCAAAGAGGATCTGCCACCTAATTCCCAGCTGCTCAGTGCAATGCCATTTAAAGTCACAGTATCTCCATCGAGACCTAAATATGAAGGGGGAAAAAAAACACGTTAAAAAAGATTTTAACTTCCAAATTATGCAAGCTAAGGACATAGAGTGAATATTTGACTTGGGGGGCTCTCATGGTCTAGAGGTATGATGTTCGCCTCTAATACAACAGGTCCGAGGTTCAAAACCTGAAAGCCACAGGAAATGTTCTTCTCCAAAAACATTTTCTCCTTTCACTTCCATTCCTGCTCTCTAACCATGCTTTTGTCTCCTTTCGTCTCCACTTTCTGCCCCAACCAATACTTTACCCCCTCCTCTGGGCTCCTGACTCTGCTGCCTTTCTACTGCTACTCCTCCTCACTACTGTCTTTCAGCCACATCCTTGATCTCAGGGTAAGGAAAGAGCTAACACTTAGCCTTCTTGAATAAGAGCGAAAAAATCTATGTCCTATGTGTAAGTCAAAGATCCCTTTGACATGCTTTATGTGTCAGGCATGCTCATATGACCTTATGCAGTTGCGAGTGCCGTAAAACATTTACTAAAAAAAATATAAAAAAATAACTACAACAAAAAATACCCAAGAGAGAAAAAGAAGTGTCATAATAATGCTGTATATATAATTCTTTGATTTTTTAATTTTTCTATTTTTTCGTAGCAGTAGTTACCCGCCATCAGCTTGCTAGGCCAGTCACGGTTTCACCAGAGCCCCTTTAGCCAGCAACGTTTCAGGGTGACCCGGGTCGGCCTTCACGGCTAGCGTAACGCCTCAGTGATATAAAGTCACACCGTACTTCACCCAGACCCAGCTATCCCCTACTTTGTCCTGTTTCCACCTCCCCCAGACCTGGACCTTAAGCAAAACTCATGAAAGCAAAATCACTGCATGCGAAATGAAATGTCTCCGCAAAACCCTTAACATCACAAGACGAGACAGGTAGAGAAATGAAGAAGTAAGAGCAGCTATCGGCACTGAGTCCTGCCTGCATTACATAGAAAGACAGAGGATAAAATGGTTTGGCCACCTGACCAGCCAGCCTTGAGAGCCTACAACACCAAGCACTCAGGCTATAAAGGAAGAGGAAGGCCACGCAAAAGGTGGATCGAGGGTGTCAAGGAAACACTAAGAAAACATAACATCACAACTGAAAGAGCTGCGGAGCTGGCCTACCATAGAAAACTGCATCTCCCCTCAACGCTTAACGGCAACAGAGGATGAAAAAGTAAAAGTAAAGTAAAGTAAAAGTATATAATTCTTTTGTCATTGACAATTTAGTCTACAGGGCGATCCAAAAAAAACCCCTACAATTTGTTTTGTAAAAAATATCTTCCACCATACTTAAGTTTTGCCTTGGAAGCCAAAAGGAATTTTTCCGATATTCATTTTATACAAGTCCATTGAATGGGTTTGCTCTATATGGTGCATTAAAAAAGCAACCCATTTTCAAACTTGTCCCCATTTTCGTAGCATGACCCACCAGTTCGCATTGGCCCTACAGCTAAAGATTGCAACAATCGCGCCATATTGCAAGCTAGCAGTCTAACAAGTTCTCAGAAGTCTGCAGATTGAATCTATGTATTTTCCCCAAATTTCATTTGCTTACTGAGATCATGGTTAAGTATAGTAAACAGCAGAGAGCTTTTTGTAATATTCAACATTATCCCTCCACAAATTCACCATCCCTGACATTTCACAAGTTCTGCGCACGGCATGGAAAGAATGCTCAGGTGCCCTCGAGACCTTTGGTATCATGAGTAGAGAAGTTCCGTCAGTTTGGATCTACAGAGAATCAGAACTAAAAATGTCTTTAAAAATGTTCACTTCAGGTCGAACAGGCACCATGTACAGCCCTTTATACGTCACCAAGGTGCAGATTTCAGAAGTCGAGTCCCATAAGACGTCTGTCTATAGACGATCTGCAGCTAGGACTTTCCTACACCTCAACAGTCTGCATTCTCATGGTACATCTTAACGTACGACTGTACCATTTTCATCTTCGCTGTGAAGAGATGACTTAAATCAGAGCATGGCAATGTGTTCATGATTCATTAGTTGTCTTGAAAAGCGGGATCATTTCCTCGATTTCATTTGGGTTAATGCAAAGCCTATTTTCACCCTGCGGGATACGTTAATTCTAAAACTGCTGTCTATTGGGTACCCCATTCCCTACTGCCTCTAGAGGCCACTTCACACTGAATATGTACAGTGTATGTGGCTTTAAACACTCATGGTTTAGCAGGTCCTTATGTTTAGGCGCCATCGAACATTTCGAATGACGCATTAAAAATGTGTCGAGTCCGAAGGAGGGCATGTAGAGCACTGCTTTTTGAAATTCAAGAATGAAATTGTTAGTTTTTTATTAACTGTAAAAGAAATTAAATATTGTTTAAATGTTACAGGGATGGAAAACTAAATGGCAAAGAGAGAAAAAAAAGAAAAAAATCTTTAACGACTTCCTGTCCTTTACAAGATTTTTTAAAATTTGTGAACGTTGCGTTTTCAAAATAAGTTTCTGCTTCGTAAATTTTATGTTAAACAAATTCCTTTTGAATGAATTATGTCTGTTCCAAATTACAGCATTCTAAAATAATTTTTGCGCGAGACATTCTGAGAAAAAGTTGAATTTTTTTTTTTCACCCTGTATAATATTCGTTACCCAGCATTTTGAAAAGCAGCTGAAAATCTCTAATCAGGAAAAGTCAACAAACATATTAAGGTAAGAGTAAAGTTGCAGGAAAAGACGGATAAACATTTCTTGTACGATATAACAGACCTATTACAGTGGAGTCCACTTATAACGAGTCCTGAAACAACGAGAAGTCTGTTACTAAGAGATCATTCTAAAACCCCGTTTTTTTTCCGTTCTTTATCTTTGTAAATAAAATACTGCTATAGCGCAATCACATAAACGCGCGAGTCGGTTATAGCGGAATATTGCTGCTCCTGTGCACAGCGCATAGGCTATTGAAACATGAAAACCTCGCCAGTTGAGAAACTTGTTGGTTATCAAGCGAAACAAAGAATGGGAGAGCCCATGTATGCCAACGATGAAGGCCGGAGCGAATGAGTGGGGAGTGTGTGGCACGCGCAGACACACCGTTGGGAAGCAGAATGCATTGCCTGATAACTAGGCTTTCTCAGTCCTGATAATGATAGGCCAGCCAGTCTAGATTATCTAGGCCTAGATATCTATCATGCCTCTCACTTCTCCGATGCGGGGATGGAGAGGTCACAGTGCTGCGATTGATCATGGAGCAAATGTGAGACGTGCGCAAGCAGACGCGGGAACGCACCACAGGGTGTGGTGGGGTGGGGGGCCACACAGAGGGCGAGTTAGCCTAGAGAACTGATAGCCAACGCCGAGCTGTCAACATCGCTAACGCTAGAGAAGGAAACCTGATTCAATTTTTTATCAAGAAAGACCTAGAGGTCATGTTGAACAATGTCATCATCGGAGGAGATGACCAAAAAAAATTAACAGAACACCAAACTCATAGATTAGACCTACTTTATTATTTCCTTTGAATTTATTATTGGATCCCTTACAACGAGAATCCTGCTATAACGGACATTCCGTACCGGTCCCCTCCCTCTCGTTATAACAGGATTCTACTGTACATACTTACCAACCGACGGCAGGCTCTCTTTTTTAAGATGTTGCAAGATTGTGTTCTTTCCACTGCTTACCGTACCTGCATAAAAGTAAAAGAAAAAGAGAAAATAATTGAAAGCCTTTTTCGTTTGTTTTCTCAATTCTGAGATTGAATATTATATCATATAAATTAAAATAGCCTAATCATCAGTAATATTCATTACTGGACAGCAGCTGACAAATCTCTGTACCTGTGTTAGTGGGTGTGGGGGTGTATGTTAAATTTTCATTTTTTTTCTTGTCCCATGTTCCATCAATAAACTGATAAAATGTGTGCCACAGTTAGGCTACATAAGTTTAAACAAAAGGAAAAAAAAGGACATATATATATATGTATAAAATATCCGTACATTTTTTACCACCATAAATATTTATGGGGTGGGGATGTTTTTGATGAGGCAATTGATGTGAATATATGTAGGCCTATTGTTAGCATTCTGCTGGTAGTGCTGCTTCTCCAGTTGCCATAGTAACCATTGTTTTAAATTTTAAAAGAATGACCTATTAGGCCATGCTGCAGGAGCAAACATTAAATATTTCAGTAACTCCCTTCCACCACCCCGCGGGGCGGTGCTACAGACTGAAAGTCTTAATTAGGCCATTCCAAATTAAGGGGGACATCAATTTATGTTCTTATGCTCAGTAGAATTCATCAATATCATGCTCATAACTGTGGCTGAACTGCATACGTGGAACTACTGCTTTTTCTTTCCTAAATCCTTATACTATCGTCATTTTTCCTCTACTTCTACTTGTTTTGTCAATCTCTTATAAAAATAAATGACCCGCCATTTCCGAGGTGCCTTGATAGTCAGAAAAGCAGACATTTAATTGTGCTGTTGAAGCTGGGGAGATGAGCAGAGTAAGTCTGATTCCCTTAAGGACATCTCTGTTGACATCCATCCCTTGGCGCTTATGCATTATATATATAAATATAGACTCTCTCTCTCTCTCTCTCTCTCTCTCTCTCTCTCTCTCTCCATATATATATATATATATATATATATATATATATATATATATATATCACCGTAAAAACTCTACTAAAAAAATAGAATAAAACTTATAGTTCAGTCCATGATTAAGTTTGAGTCTGAGTTTTGTGTGAATATAATCTTACTATACTATGGGGTGCCCACTACGGCTGGATCAGGCCGATCGCCCGACTCAGTTGCTTGATAAACTGAAAACAAACACTTTTACTTTTGTTTTTTAGGCGACCGAGTCGGGCGATCAGCCAATCCCATCTGTATACGTAGTGGGCACCCCATCTTAGTTTCCCTCCAATCAAGACCTAGAAACTAGATCGAATTCAAAACCTCATTATAAAAAACAGACTCTCTTACACCCCCCCCCCCCCCAATCTTTCTTAATAAAATCTTGTTAGCAACTGCTTCATTTCATTTTGTTCTATCTAATCTAGATCTAGATCTATATTTATATTTATACGTCAGTATAGCAAACACAAATTTGGCATAGCAAAATACATAACAATAGAACTAAAAGGTAAAGAAAAAAAGCAACAAACCTACGACAATTATTTGCGGAGGCGCAGACTCAGCTTTCCTTGGCGAGCAGTTTCCCATTTTGGACTCAAGATAACGATTCAACTGCTTCGAAAATTGAAATTTTCACTGTTATAGTGAGTAGGCCCTATTCAGTGTTCAGGGTTTTAAAAACAGCTGTAAAATCACTTCCACCAAGTCAAATCGCTTCCACCAAGTTAATAATCACAACAGAAAGAGAAGCCTAGATCTAGGCCCTACACTATAGCCTTTTTACAGTTGGCAAAGAGTCCTGTACAACTGAGAATAACAGTGGCTGTTCCGTGTGTAGTTCCGTGTGTTTATATACAAGGCCATAGGCTGCTATATTTAGAAATTGACAGCCATACTATATTTAGATCTGGTCAATTCCATGTGCCAAACCTGTGGAGTCTGGCTATTCGCAACAAGGTATATAGTCATAATCTGCGCTAAAAATGCTCTCAGTGGAACCAGAGAATTAAAAGATAGCATTAGCTGCATTATCAGGAGCACTAACTAAAATCTATAGAGAAAGTTTCGCAATGTTTTTTTTACGAACACGCGAGCTGTACTTCTGTATACTGTGTTTACAAAACAGACTGTTAACATGAAATGTACATATGTGTATTTAGGTCTATAGTAGTTGTCACAGTCTACATTAATCAGTACATTCAGCTTTCGTTCTGGGCATAATTATTTATTTACTAGAAATCTAGAGATAAATACTATATTATACTATGCTCTTCTGTTTATAGTTTCAATAAGAGTTTTACGGCGCTTGCAAAACAAATAGGTCATATAAGTGCTGAAGATTAGAGGAGATGTCAGAGAGTAACACACAGAAAAAAGAAATAGGAGCGAAAAGGATGAAAGATGTTTCACAGGAAATTGCATTTCTTTGCTCAAATCATCAGTTGAAACAACCATTCTCGATGGGAGGGAAAGCAATAGCAACAACAACAAAATCAGGGTGGAAGGGTACAGAAGTAAGACACGGTAATAAACTATTTATTATGTAGCCTATGCTGTAGTTTTCTGATTTGATGACGTTCCATTACAAAAAAATCAGCACCCTTTCACCAAAAGGAACAACAGCAATACAGTAACAGCAACAACAGCAGCAGCAACAAAAACGACAACAACAACAACAACAACAAAAGTTTCAGAAAGTCTGATTTTCAGTTTCAGAAAGCTTTGATTTTTCTCAGTGCTGGTACCGGTATCGAAAAAAACCCTGACTGTCAAATAGACTTAGTTTAGCGTACACCGATGACGACAGGGATTTATAAATGTCCAAGAAATTGTTATACTCTCGACGAGTGAATGTGTCTCGAAAACGACCCCATTTTATAGCCTACAATATATTGCATGCTCTCTACAGTTATAAACTATAAGTTCTGGCAGTATATGGAAGCATAATTATTTATTCTAATGCTTCCAGTAGCCTACTTTTCAACCTGTGGTCCTTGATTTTGCAACGTTTTTAAGCAGATGTGTTCAACCCCTTGCCCATTTTCTAAAGGGAGTTTACGTATTCTGAACTTGAGCAGATCTACAGTGTGTACGTGTTCCACCTTTTATTGTGACGCACGTTCAGCCACCAGAATGGCGTTATAAATTGATCTTTATTATTAGGCCTATGATGGTGATGATGATGATGAACAACCATTCTCAGTGGGAGTCA
>NW_004798233.1:6896-8464 GCF_000002075.1 Aplysia californica | reverse complement strand
CCAGAAAAAAACAACAAAACAACCAAGATATCACCCTGACAAGTTCGTGAACCCCAGCAGGTATACGGGGATGTAATAAAAAAGGTTCCTTCTTTGCTAAATTTTGCCTCGGTAATCCCCCTTACACATGTATAATCTAATAGATGGTCTAAGAATTTTAACAACCGCTCATGAAGGCGAGTGGTTGAGGGTTGGGAGGAGGGCTACGGGGGTGGGGGGGTATTAGTATATCTAACTTCTTGTTAATTCTCTCTGTTCTGTCTGTCTCCCGCCCTCCCCCACCCTCAACCCCTGCATTAAATAACCCTCATGATACGGTATTGTAGAGCTTGTCTATTCACGTACCTGCAGTAGGATAACCAGAAAAAGGGAGAAGGCTTCAAAATATTACTTTTCAAAAACGCTAGAGAATCATGAATATGAATTCCATGATCAAATTGTGATAGTTGCCTTGTACTTGTCTTTTTTTTATGTTAGATACAGACAAATTTTAACGTCTAAAGGTAAGTCAAAATACCAAACCAAATTTCAAACACAGTCGGCTCCATAAGTATTGAACTCGCTCGAGTTGATATTGGGAGACGTTAACACCCAGAAAAATTTTCAAAACAAAAGTCTTTTATTCACTTTCGTGTAAATGAGCAAGAATTTGACAATTAAATAGAATGTACTGAGAGTGAATTTGTTGGGGGGTTTTTCTTTAAAATCGGTCTCTGTGGTGGCCATCTTGGATTTTCAAACCAGTTTCTTAGTGCCGAAGAATTTCACAGCAAATATTGAAACTACAGGCTGAAATTGGGCACACAAGTGCAAACTTACTCCTATGTGGAAGATGCCGTAATTCCACACTCGGGGTAATTCCACACACCCCCTTACAGCCCTTAGCACCAAACAGAAATCTATTTGACACGCAGCTTTAATCTTTCGCTTCTGTCTGCCATGTTTATTTTTCAATTCAGCTTTAATTTATTGTACGTCCGTCTTTTTATTTTCATTTTGGCATGTGTGCTCATGTGGATGTGGAATTGTCCAGCATTATTACATATTTAGTTAAATTGAAAAATGGAAGTATGTGGATGCTGATATCGTAGAATTCATATTATATTTTGTTTCCTAACTTAGCAGACCCAAAATAAAACTGTTGTGGAGGATGTGTCCTCTTTCTACATAGAGTAGTTTCTATAACATTTGCCTCACTATCCGCTTGAAAAGTTTGTGGTGAATTCCCCCATTTTACTATATATGGCATGGGGATCTATGTAAGGATTTTGACCTATCTTTGAAAATAAAAAAGTGAGCCCAAAGTCAATGGACCCACGAGTGTCAGCTCACCAAACTTTGGGGTATATCTTAATAAAAGATTGAATATTTCCACAAATTACTATTTTTCCATTTACTCACATAGATCCCCAGAATATATTATTTTAAAGCACTTGTATGTCAAATTTAAAGCTTCTAAGTTTTTGAAAACTCCTTGCACCAAAGAGGTCACACATGTGAAAAGCAGATTTTAAGAAAAGCAGAAAAAACGAATTTTTAAAAGGATTTTTAGTACAACATGAACTTTT
>NW_004798233.1:3225-4664 GCF_000002075.1 Aplysia californica | reverse complement strand
TGTGTGTGTGTGTGTGTGTGTGTGTGTGTGTGTGTGTGGTGAAACACAAAAACCAAAGTACAAGGATTTGAACAACTGAGCAATTTACAGATTTACTTGTACTCCTATCTTATGTTGACCAAACTTTTCGTTGCAATTTTGTCATCTGTTGTATTGGCTGTACGTGCTAAAAAATATACATGTTTTATTTGTTTGTTTGTTTGCTTGTTTGTTGTTGTTTTTTGTAAGTGTTACGGCGCTCGCAACTGCATAAGGTCGTATGAGCGCGCGGGACACATTAAACGTTTTCAGTCGGTAGGGAAATTTTAATTGTGCCCGGATGGCGGCCAAAGTTTACTCTTACTCTTATCTATTCTGGACCACCAAGGATCTAAGGGATCTTTAACGTGCGCAACTTGCACGCGGGGCCTCCGAGATTTTTTGCCTTTATCCGAGAAGGCTTGGTGTAAGATCTTACCTAAAAGGCTTACCCGTGGCTGAAAGACGTCAGTAAGAAGGAGCCAAACAGTAGCAGTAGAAAGGCTGAAAAAAGCGCTAGGAGCCCAAAGGAGGGGGCAAAGGGGTGGGTCAGAGAGCGGAGACGAAAGCAGACTACAGAACATAGTTAGAGAGAAGGAAAGGAGGTGAAGGAAAACATTTTAAAGAAGAAAGCTTTCCGTCTGTGTCAGGATTCGAACCCGAACCTCTAGGCCACAAGAACTCACTATTTATATATTTATAGGTGTTGAAATTCAAATTCTAGTTGTAGTTTTAGTACAAATAAGAGTTTTTACGGCAATTGCAACACAATAAGGTAATATAAGTGCCGAAGATTGGAGGAGTTACAAGAGAGTAACAAACGAAAAAAAGAAGGAGGGAAGATAGAGACGGTATATTTGTTTTGTAGGAAAGAAGTAATTTTTGAAAATGCAACTGAACATACATAATGTATGTACAATTGTGACAAGAAAGAAACAGGTCTTTTTTTCTCTCATGACAAGTTTTGCTTTCTTGGCTTTGTTAAACAGCTTATTGCCTACGATATATAAAATTATGTCAGTGAAGAGATGTATTGAAGCATAAAATATACACTTCATGTTATTACTTAAGCACTTTTTGGGAACAACTTGACAGGATGAGCTTTAAAAAAAATTGGAAGAACAAGACACAGACGAAACAATTTAAGAATCATTAGGCGTTTGTATTGGAACCTAAATGCGGAAAGCATTGAGGGAGAGTACAGCAAGTACAAAAATATTAAAAGAGGAGATAGGGACAGATCTCATTTCAACTAAGTTTTAACATGAATGGACGAAATGTTAATAACATTTCAGTTGTGCGATGACACGGTGTATTATTTGCACAATGTATTCAATTCAATACAGAATCAACAAATCGTTATTTGCTTTTAGATACTGTTGTGATGGAAAGCGAATATAAAGGGTTACAGTTTTCAAAAT
>NW_004798233.1:0-850 GCF_000002075.1 Aplysia californica | reverse complement strand
TTTTTTTCTTCCGTCTGATGTAGGCCTATTCTGGCTAGTGACTTTATGTTTAGAATCGTATGGAACTCAACAGCACAACAGCAGCAACTACACATGATCAGCAACAATAACCGTAGTTACAAAAACAACAAGAACATAAACAACAACAACAACAACAACAACAACAACAACAACAAAAACTACACAGAAACAACAACAACAACATATTACTAGCAGCAATAAATAACAATAGCAACAACAGCAACATAAATAACAACAACGACAACAGCAACAACAATAACAACAACAACAACAACAACTGTAACAACAACGCAAGGTCTGCCGCAATTAATGACAATAGCAACAACAGCAGCATGAATAACAACAAAAAAAACACCAAAAAAAGGAATGGCACGATAATAAATTAAGACGACGACAACAACAACAAAAATAACAGTAAAAAATTAAATCGACGGACTCAGCCTCTGGCCTGTATGAAAGAATATTGAGAGAAAAAAAATCTTGTTCCTAATATTACCTATCAATGTTAACGATGAATCCCTTGACAAAACAGTATGTTATGAAGTCTGTCAACCAATAGCCATAACATATAGCTTAGGAGTCCTTCACCTGACTGCCAGTGAGATTTGCTAATTACATTAGGGAACATTCGAAACCTTTCACCGGGATTTTCGTGGTCCGAATGTGGAAGTTCTGCTTGAACTTGGAATTACCGTTCATTTTTTTTTATTGGCCTGCGGCAGGAAATGAATTATAGCACTAGCAGATGTTGTCGGTGTAAGATTGATAGGAGGATGGGCAAGTGGTTGGGTGACTGAGCGAGAGAGAGAGAGAGAGAGAGAGAGAGAGA
>NW_004798232.1:246605-250912 GCF_000002075.1 Aplysia californica | reverse complement strand
GAAATTATGTCAGTAAAAAAAAAATAGCTAGATAAAGACGATTCGCCATGCTAATTTATTTGCGTCCCACTTTTGTGTGCTGTGAAATTGCTGTGGGCTTTATGACAATGACAATGAGCTTTATTCTTGATACAGGGGGATGTTGCAGCTAGAAATTGATTTGTTTTGCTCGTTCACAATGGTTGTGGTGTTACAAAGCTCATAATGAGCACGCGTGCATACGCTTAGGACAGAAATGATATTTCATGCTAGAACACCTTCGCTCCATAAACAGTCTGTCTGTGTGTCCTTCTGTGTGTCTGTCTGTGTGTTTGTGAGTCTGTGAGTCTCTGTTTCTCTCTCTGTCTCTGTCTCTCTGTCTCTCTGTCTCTCTGCCTCTCTGCCTCTCTGTCTGTCTCTCTCTCTGTCTCTCTGTGTCTCTCTCTGTCTCTGTCTCTCTCTCTCTCTCTCTCTCTCTGTTTTATTTGAAGCACTATGCGTTCAGTAACCTCACTCATGCAGTTGGTACGAATGAATTTGTTTATATGTGAGACAGCGTGGTGGAATCAGGCCTCGTCAATTTTTGGGCATGTAGAGTTATTGGTATCATCTTAAAGCTTGTTCTCTTGTCTTTATTTGTATGAAAATAATATCCATTTATCTTGAATACAAGTCGAGATATTTGCGAAAGAAGGAGGTAGAGGTCATTTATTTCAGAGATGAAATTAGTGTGAAAATGCCCGCCAAAGATTAGTTATTTCCTCACCTTAAGAGTCTGTGGTTTCTGAAAATGTACATTTTTGTGTGCCTTTAATCAACGTTTTTCAGAAAAAATCACACAGACATGAGTTCTTTAATGGGCGTGAAAGGTATTTAGACAAAAAAAATTTGATAAAAATTCATAAACCTGCAGAAAAATGCAAGCTTTTTCACTTTGATTATTTTGACGACAGCCTAATTCCACCACGCTGCCTCACATATTATACTATATCTGTCTTCTCTTACTTTCTTGGAACTGAGTCGTTTACTGCTGGTCGATAGTTGAAATGCTGATGCCAGTGGGTGGCTGTGTTCAATGATTTCCCCCTCTTTTTTTTGGAATGTTTGTCTTGCACAGAAATTCAAAGTCATTTAGGTCTATACCAATAGATTTTATTGCCTTTCTGGTGAACATGTTTGGTTTATTTTTAATGCTGTTTTCCCAAATTGTTACCATAACAAAAATTGTTATTCTAAAGTTCATCAAAGTGTTTGTTGCGGAGGTCCAGAATGTTTAAAGGATTGATAATTATATTCAGACGGAAAGACCTAAGTTTTCTGGGAAAGTGCAGCCTCTTATTTACCCTATTAAACAAAATATGCTAGGTAAATTCGTTGTCATTGTGAGATGATATTTTGTACTGGGTGTCGGAAAAAAGGACACATTTAAGGGGGAATAACTCGTTCATCTTCACAAAATTTTGACAAAACTTCGAACAAAAGAAATTACAACCATGGGGCCATCAATAATCGTCTTTGAGAAAAGTTATACAAATTTTCTTCCAAAATTAGGAAAAACGCAAAACTTTACATCTCAAAAGCATTCAGTAACAGGGGCGTGATCGTCCTGCTCTGGTATCAGGCAGGACGACGATAAAACTAAGACAGTCACATCATCAGATGGATATCTTACTACTGTGTTGGGAACATTTTGCACAAGTTGAGGGGGGGGGGTAAGTTTTGCTATTGAGGAGGCGTGATTCCAGGGGGACGGGGTCACACCCCACACATGAAGAGTGGCCCTTGTATTGTATGGTTGCCAGAAAGCTTTAAGGAACGCATTACAAGCCCAAAGTTTACAAAATAAATGGTCACCACTTTTCCCCAGCTTGAAACCCCTCAATTATGTACTTTGGGGTTACATTTTTGTATGTGCGGCGGAGAGAGTCTACGGAAAAACTCAAAAGCAAATCGAACAGATGAAATACAATATTGAACAGTAGGTCTGAATAATTAACCTAGAAATATGCCACAGAGTTATTCACAATTTCCGTCGGTCTATTATTGAAGCTTGTGTGGAGAGAAATGGCCAACACCTGGAGCATACAATTTAAATATCCACCACCTTCCCTGAGCATATCAGTTTTCCATTTTTTCGTCACTGCTCAAATGAAAGGAAATGATTGATTTTTTAAAAGAAATTGCAAAGGTTAGCGTTTCCCTCAATTTTGGTGAAAATTAAAAGAATAACTTGATATTTTTCGACCATGTGAAATAATTTTCTTCAAATTGACAATTTTGACATCTCCTCTCCTTAAATTGAATTATACTTTTTCAAAGTTTTACTGAAATTGGTCCCAAGACGACTGAGATTTTGGGGTTTTTTTATGGGTCCTCTTTTTTGGACACCAGGTGGGATCCATGACTTCAATTGTTTCTTGTTCAGTTAAAATATGTGGACCTGTTGGATTTTGTCCAGAAATTAAAAAAAAAAATTGTTCCTTGTCTTTGAGAGATTACTGGGTAGAAATAAATGGCCCGAGCAACGAGCATACAATTTTGATTACAGATAACACCTATTGGGCAGGGTTTGGTAGATTTTTGTTACGAATGTAAACAACCAATAATAGAGGTCATGATCGAACCGGCTGAACCGGCGCGCCGTATATTAAGAGTCAATGTTCTCTGTCACATGTCGCGCTCTGCGCTAAATGTTCCTATTTGGATAGAGGAAGTCAGAACTGGTGGTCCTATATTATGTATGGCATCATGGGGAGGTCATGGGCTCGTCAATAAAATGAAATTGAACCAAGAGCCATTTTCCCGCCACTTACGCAATTTCGATGGACATTTTGGGTTTTTTTGGTTTTTTGTTCTACACCTTTTATGTCTGTCTAAGAACACAGGTATGCGTAGATTTAACTGAACACGTTGATCAAAGTAACACAAAAAAGAAGTAAATTTGCAGTTTCCAAGGACTCTCAAGCTTTGGAAGAAACCAAACTTTGGCAGCCATGCTCTCGCTAATATTACCTCTGACACCAGGCGACTCTAACTTTCTTCACTTGCAAAATATTTTGACCACATTCAAGATATGTGGGTATTTATTATATTTTTTACAGATAAAAAGCAAGATACACGCACTACATGCATGACATTGAAACCAATAACGTCCGTATGCCCAAAAACTGACACGCGCCTGATACAACTGTGTCGCCACACATGCTATGTCTTTGCCAGCATTTCCCATGATCCTTTAATTAACTAACCCCTGTCTTCCTTCCGATTTCTGTTTACTTGCCTAAGTGATGTAATGGCTAACTCCTTATATGCCATGAATTATCAGCACGACATTATAACCAAACAGTGTGGAGAAAGGCCCTGTTGTAGCGGAGAAACTGATTTGTACAGAAAGAGTTAAACTCGGTCGGACATTGTGTCCTTGGGAATGGCACTTTACACAAATGTTCCATTTGGCTCGTTCCTTTCAGAGATGGACGTTAAACTGGGAGGTCCAGCCTCTTAAATAACATAATAGAGTTGATAGAGGCATTAAACGTATACCATTTCATCATTTCACCAGAAAGAATTAGACTCTCCGAGTGTTTGGTTGGCGTGTTCTCTGGTGGGGTTTGCTCCTTCTTTACTATCAAACATCTATCGTCCTGATCTCCGTTCCTTCATTTTTATATTTGTTACTCTCTTCCGCACTTGTATGACCGTATTATGCTGCAAGTGCCGTACAACAATTACTGAAACAAAAGGGAGAAAGGCTCTGGTGTATCGGTGCTTGCTACAGAAAGACTTTAAAAACTCTTTACCGTGACACACAGATGATATGAGAACGATTTCGGCCTGGGGGAGTTATTTTATCGAGCATCCATTCATATTTCTTTTGAATACCGCGCCACAGTCCGACTACCGTTAGTCTTGACAGGCACGGTTGAAAGTGTCGGTCCGTGGACAATCTTCATCGTTCCATGACATGCACGGGCGACTGTTGTTCTTAATAGATGTTTATTTGTTTGTACATGTATGTTTGTGTCTGAAAGGGCAGGAGGAGGTGGTGATTATTATTAGGTTTCAACTTACTCTACTGTTAATAGTTTCTTTTCTTATGCTCAACCCTATTATATCGCCACTTCTATCACCTTTATCTTATCATCATCACCATCATCATCATCACCACCACCACCACCACCACCACCACCACCATCATCATCATCATCATCATCATCATCATCATCATCATCATCATCATCATCATCATCATCATCATCATCATCATCATCATCATCATCATCATCATCATCATCATCATCATCATCATCATCATCATCATCATCATC
>NW_004798232.1:241009-242504 GCF_000002075.1 Aplysia californica | reverse complement strand
TAGAGAGAGAGAGAGAGAGAGAGAGAGAGAGAGAGTGAAAGAGAGAGAGTACTGTCTTTATTTCTGCCGTCTTGTGAATGAAAAACGTAGATTAAATAGTATAATAATGTGCCTAAAATGTACAAGAGAGTCAAAACACTGACTCATTGTGTGTGCGACTTCAATAAATTAAAATTTGGTCGATCTGATTATTTTATGTTAATATTCATTGGACGGTCTCACTTTTGTCTGATTTGCTTTGGTATGCAGTATACAGTTATGGAGTAATTGATTAAAATTTCTTTTGTTATGAGAATATCGATATGTGATTAGGCCACAACGCATATTTTCAAAAGCCCGAAACAATCGTAATTTCATTTGTAGAGACACAAAACCAAGATATTAGAACGACGCGCCATGTATACTGCTTTCTCCCCTGTATAAATACGCTTGTTGACCTAATTACGCATAACGGAACGTTTTTTCTTTTTTAATCATACGCCTAAGACGGCAGAATTGTTCCGTCAGCCCGTCTTTCTCTTTTGCTTAATATTTTACTTTTACTTTTTCATCCTGTTACCCGTTAAGTGTCGAAGGGACATGCAGTTTTCTATGCTTGGCCAGCCCTGCAGCTCTTTCTATTTAATTCGAATATTATAATTTCTCACGGTTTCTTTGACTCTCTCAATCAATCTTTCTCGCTCCTGGGACTAGATGTAAATCTATATTTTTAATGATCCTTATTTTGTCACTGGGCTTGTTATTACTTGAACAGACATAATCATTTGACTCGGAACCTTTCTTCCTTTCTTTTAATTTTTTTAGTTTGTCATGATTCTCTTTACTTTTTCTGTGGTTGCTTGGTGGAAGCCCCCACTGCTAGATCCTACTTCTTATTTCACTCTTCTTTTTCTCTCTGTTTGTCTTGCTGTTTGTCTCCCACCTGTATTAGATGAACATTGTCATGCCACTTGTTCCCCTCTAAACTTAAAGTTAAAGCAGAACCAAACTAAACTGTACTTCTCTTTAAGATAAGATAAGATAAGATTTGGCGCTCACATGACCTTATTATGCATTTGCGAGCGCCATAAAATCTCTATTAAACAAACAACATAAAATAGATAAGGTAAGATAAGATAAGATTAGATAAGATAATATAAGATAAGATACGATAAGATAAGATAAGATAATACTTAATTGTCTCAGTGGGGAAATTTTCTTGGCTGTACAAGACCGTAAAAACACGTCATGCATGTATACAAAAACTGAAGCACCCGGCACCAAAAATATTCTTTTCACCTCACTAAATGCTAGTTACTTTACTGATGTAGTTCTTTTGTTCAATTTACTTAGACTCAGACGTTGTTTTCTCCCCAGTTTGTTCCATACTCACCCAGAGGCCATTGAGTCATTCCTGGCCTTCAAAGATTACAGCACGGTGCGGGACATCGAGCAAAGTGTTGTCTTGAAGGTGATTGAGTGTGTATATATGTGTGTGTGTGTGTGTGTGTGTGTG
>NW_004798232.1:237294-239185 GCF_000002075.1 Aplysia californica | reverse complement strand
AGAAAGAGAGAGAGGGGAGGAGAGGAGAGGGAGGGGGGCAATATGAATGTGAATGAGAAAGGTGTGTGTGTGGGGGAGGGGTATGTTGGGGGTAGGATGGTGTGAATTAACTAACAGGCCTTTGAATTGTTAGGATATGGGCAGTCAGCATACATAATTAATTATTCTATCCTTCCCTTAATTTTCCTCTCTTTTGACCTTGTAAATTGTATAATTACATACTCGAACGACACAGGCATTCAAACACACGCATACACACATACTCACACTTACATAGCTTACACACACTCACAAATGCGCGCGCACACGCACCACAAATACACACCGATACAAACACACGCACACACACACGTCCGCGCACACGCACTCACGCACACGCACACACACACACACACACACACACACACACACACACACACATTTTACCCTCATACGAACGCAGAGTACTCTCTCTCTCTCTCTCTCTCTCTCTCTCTCTCTCTCTCTCTCTCTCTCTAACACTTAAACACACCCTTAAAGAAAGAAAGGCTTTTGCAGTGCAACAGTGAGTTTAACCTTTTTTTAATGAATGCATGAGTTAATAATATTATTATTATATTCAAACCAGTCTCTCTGGTTGGCGGGTGCTCCGGCGTAGTTTCCTTCGTCATTCCTTTCAAACATCTTTCGTACATATCTCTCCTCCTCCTTTTTGTGCTGGTTACTCTCTTGTAACAGTAATTCCTCTAATTTTGCACTTATAATAAAACTTTATTGATTTGCAAGTACCGTAAAAGTCTTACAAAAACTAAACTCGGATTTTATCCTTACCCCCTCCCAGGCTCACGCCCTTCGTGTGATGCAGACAGTGGACAAATGCGTCACCAGACTAGACAACCTGGACAAGATGAGCAATGTCATAACAGCCTTGGGACGACGACACGTTGATTACAGAGCTAACATCAAGATAGTGCCGGTAGGTGGATGGGCTAGTTGTAGTGGTCTTACTAACTTACTTATCGTTTTGTCTAGATGACCGTTGGGGCACCAAGGATGATTGAGCGATCACTTTTCTCCCTCCTTCTCTATTTTTACAGCCGTTCGAAGGGCTTCTCCCAATTATATTAAAACTGTCCAATCCGTTGCCTTCCCATCTCCTTTTCTGTCTGCCTTTCCTTCTCCCTCCTTCTGTGTGCTGTGTCCTGTAGGATCATCTTTGCTAGTGCTATTGATGTTGTTATGAGCCCATACCATCTCAGTGTGCGTTTTGTTCACAGTGGTGAGATCTTCACAAGGCCCAATGGCATGCCTGATTTTGTTCCTCACTTCCTCATTTGTAACAGGATGTCTATAGGAGATGTCCAAAAATCTCCGAAAGCATCTCATTTCTGTAGCTTGTATCTTAATCCATGTAGTCAACATCAAAATAGAACCTTTAGATGGTTGTATGTTCAGGGTGTCATGTAGCCAACGTTAAAATAGTGCTATCAGATGGTACCCCCCCAAAAAAAAAATAAAAATAAAAGGTGGTGTTTTTCCACCAGAATTTTACTGAATAACGTTGATTAACGGCACAAAATATGTTAATTTTCAATTTTCAAGGACTTTCAAGTTATGGAAGTTACCAAACTATAATGTTGCCCTGCTTCCTTCTCTTCTCCACAGATAATCGGTCAACAGTTTGTCTCCGCCATCGAGCCCAAACTGGGAGACATGTGGTCTCCGGATGTCCAGTGTGCCTGGCAGGGGCTGTTTGCCGTGGTCAACTTCCATCTGCAGAGTGGCATGGCCGCGGAAATCAGGGAGAGAAATGCCAGGAGTGATGGGGAAGGTGGTGGTGGGGCTCGTGGTGGGAAATAGTGGGGAGTGATGGAGAAATAGGATGGAGTAATTTATGGGGGAGGGGGGGTTG
>NW_004798232.1:231982-236920 GCF_000002075.1 Aplysia californica | reverse complement strand
CGCAGCGGAGCAGTATGAAAATACTGGGTGTGGGGAGGGTGGAGCGCTGAAAAAGGTGGAGAATGGCCAGCCAGGAGCAGGACCAAGTGATGATGAAAGGGGTGGGGGTAGTTTTGTTTGTTTGTTTGTTTGGTTTGGGTGAGGGGAGAGGGGAGCATGGCCCATGGGGGCAGTTAGTAGCAGGAGGAATTGAAGACCAACTCAGACTTTGTGCATCAAACTTTGATTCAAAGACCTAATCTCCTACACGTCTCCTTTGTGGCAGACAGACGGTGTGCTCCAACTAATAGTATAATTAACGAGGTCTCCTCACTTCACCACTGTCTTATCTTCATCAGCAAGCTGTTCAAGACGTCTGCTCAGTGGAAAACTGTCGTATAGGCCTATACTACAACATCACATTTTGCGGAGTCTTAGTCTGACAGTAACAAGAACAAGATGAAAAATGTTCTAAGCCCAGAAAGCAAAAGTTTTCAGTAGAGGAAGAAAAAACAACTGTTTCATTCTTTTTTTTTTTACAGTAATTGTATCCACTTTACGTACCTTTTCTTGCTTGTTTCAACATTTAGAATTTGAACATTGACAAAATATTTCCTGCAAAGCAAAGCAAAAGTTTTCAGTAGAGGAAGAAAAAAACAACTGTTTCATTCTTTTTTTGACAGTAATTGTATCCACTTTACGTACCTTTTCTTGCTTGTTTCAACTTTTAGAATTTGAACATTGACAAAATATTTCCTGCAACACGCAACGACTTAACGTGTTGATCTACCACAGATTAAGAAACTAGGATGAAAAGAAAGTTTTCTATATTTTGGGACTTAGTAACATCTGAACAGCTGACCAACACTGTGTCACGTGTCATGATTCTGTCTTTTTCTATTCTAAGGGACATTTGCCCTGTCTTCTACCACTCCGGAAAATATGGAAGATGAACTCGTCATGTATATAGATCTATATATATTTTGTAAATATAATATCATATCAATTGTATTGCGTGGGTTGCAGAGCACATTAATGGAGTCTATATTAGACAAAACTTGTTACAGTGGAGGCGGCTTAACCCCTTTGTGTCACAGGGTCATTTTGTGGGTGGTTGGTGGGTGCTCTGGCGAGGTTTGCATCTTCTTTTCTATCAAACATCTATTGTCCTTATCTCTTCTTCTTTTCTATTTATGTCTATGTTTGTTACTCTCTCGTACTTGTAGCACCTCTAATCTTCAGCACTTATGACTATGACCAAAAAGAGTTGCAAGTGCGGTAAAACTCTTACTAAAACATAAAACGTAAACAAGTTCAGTTTCTGCTTCACCTGGCAGTTTAGGATCTCCAAGGTCAAAGAGTTGCTTTAGATTTAATGGTCGGTTGCCTATAGTTCAACTATAATTGGACCCGGTTTGTAAATTACTACTGAATATTTCTAAAACGAAAATATTTCTTTGTATGGAAATACTATAACTGAATGTGAATCTGCAATTAGTCTTATGAAGTGCATCTGAATCTAATAGAAGCAGGATGCAAAATACGAACTATGATGAACAGCATTCATCATCATGGTCCTTGTGCTTCGCAAGGCATGATAAACGTCATATTATGTCACAGCAGCTTCTCGCCCCCTTTGCCGTATAAGTACAATAAGAAATAAATAACAAAAAGCGTCCGTCATACAGGTTACAAAGTAACAAAGTGGTAGAACCAAAACTTGGTTAATCGGAAAATGGCAGTAAACCAAAAGCAAATAAAAATCCCTGATTTCATTTCCCTTTCTTTTATTGAATTTGAGCAACCTCTCTAAATCGAAAACTTGGGCTAAATCGAACACACAAAAAATCTGTCAGTCCCGTAGCTTAGGTTTTGGTTAGAGCGGACTTCACAGTGTAACAAATCCTTCTTAATGTAAAAGAAAGCAAACGTCTTTGGCCTCATTTCATCTGTAATATAATTTCCTCTCATGTGGTTTCGATAATCATGGACTAAAGTCAACATAAAAGTCATCTCCTACTCCTATTATAAATAGACTCTACGTGTTGTATTCTATTGTGCCTGATCGCAGGACGTCATTTTGTAGAGCTTTATCTAATAACATTTTTCATGAGCTTCAACTTATTGTGCGGTCAAAAATTCGTGGCACAACTTGTTGTCATATATTTCCTTAACTATCGAACATTGACTCTCCAACTTTTACACAATGACTTGCTTCAGTTTGTCTTAAAAGATCAATATTTTTGTAAACACCTGTGTTAGCTGTGTTCTAGAAAATTCCTTAATAAATACATGTACTTATAAAAAATCTAAGTTGGTGGTTTCTACAGATTTTGAAAGGTTTACGGCTAGAGCAATATTGCTTTTATTTTTAAAAGCAAGTCCGTCATTTTTTTCTAATGACAAAATTATGAATGTTTTGAAAATCTTTAGTGTAAAAGATACCTTCACTATAAAATTAATTCCTCGTATATGTAACAAGTTTTGCCACTGAAAAGTGTCATCGGTGAGCTGTGACGTAGGCCATATGCCTCTATGCAAAATGTGTGTGAGAAGTGGGAAGTGCTGTGAACAATCCCATTTTCCACGTGACAGAGATTTGGAGTATTTTATATAAATTTATGAAGAAAATTTTTAAAATCTAGCCTCAAATGTTGTGGGAAAAATATTATGATTTAGTTAGTTAATAAGGCAATTTGATACAAACTGCTGTGCAAAGTATGCATGACATCGATTTACCCGTCATAAGTATTATAAGGGATAGAGACATTTGAGGATGAGTTGCGCCATGAATTTTTGACGGCACTATAGACTGAAGCCAATTGTTTTACACCCATATGGTCATGTTGTCTAGCACGCACATAATGAACACATACATAGCAAACATGTAGATAGCAAAACACACATTGCTATAACACATAATATAGCAAAACAAACACAGAACGAAACACACACATAGCGAACAGGTTTTGTGGTCCCGATTTTTTACATGTACAGTATAGCACGTACAGCACAAATTCGTTGGGATTGGCCTTGGTAGTTCGAGGGATCTTACAAAGATTTTTAAAAAACAAAACCGGGACTGCATGCACAGTTCGACATATGTGAGATTTCGAGTCTTCTGTGTTCGGCCTGTCTGTGTTATACTGCACATAAACATTCTTTGTATTAAAACACGATCAATATAAAATCATATACATGTATAACGTTAACATTTCCATGTCCCACTGACTTCGCTATATGTGTGCGTGCTAGACTGTAATGTAGATCATGTAGGAGGCAGGATCCTCTCTAAGGGTGTCTCAATACACTTGATGAATGACTACATGTACATAACTGTACTACACACAATAATCTTCACAAAAATGGCCTTCTCTCAAGCACACACTTTTGCTAGATGGTCACATAATTGTTATTAATTGTGCTTTACGCCCTCATCGACACAAATTACATAATTTAATATGAAACGGGCTGCATCGACCGTGTCTGCCAGGGCCAATATAGGCTGAAAGAGAAACAGCAATGTTCCAGCACATTGATGGAAATACTTGGTAAACAAATATAATACCTTCTCACTCAGGAATTGAGGAGGAGGTGGAATTGAAAGTTACAAGTAATCAGGAATGTAAAGTAAAGACTTGTGAATAAAATTGTTTATGGGCCTGGCCAGCTGCTAGTTAGAAAAAATGAGAGAGCCAACTCATAAGAAACTGGATAAAAAAGCAAAATTGAGACAATAGGTACAGCATGACGTGCCAGGTTTTATTGTCCACACCAGTACCAAATTTTGACAATAAAAACAGCTGTAAAAAACAGCTTCATAACAATATGACACAAATCGAAACAAAATTACTATATTATCAATAAATAATACAAAACTTGTCATCCATGATAATATTAATTTTTAAAAAACTTAAATCATTACAAAATTAATAATGTTATTACTTTTTCTTACTACATGACATTCTATTGAAAATGTTTAAGATTTTGTAGTATCATAATACAGCAATCTCATATCTTGTGTGGTAATTCTCTATAGTAATACATGATGTAGATGATCTATTGTATTACTTTTAAGCTTGTTATCTTTTATTGTCAAATTCAAACTCTCTTAGAAAAGACTGTGCCTGGGCAAAAATCCCTCCAGATGGTGAAATGTCATACATACATGAATATATTATGTACTCACACATTCTCATACATTTCACTTTCATTTTTTACCATGAGGAAGGAGGGAGGGTTACACAGCACACAAACATCACTGAGGTTAAAGATTGCGTGTCTTGCAGGGTGTTACAACACTTCTGTAAGTGATCTAAACCCTATCCGTATGTCGTATTTTATCATCGGATCCATACAATGTGGGGAATTCTAAGCCACCACTTTCCAAAGAGGAAATTTACTCGTTAATCCGATCCGTACGCTTTGCATTGGAATCTGTCAAAATGATTTTTTTAGAAATTCTGAAAGTTCCAAAGAGATCTTCATACAAGAAGTATTATAAAATGTGAAGAATACAACCCCAGGGGTACATAATGACCCCAGGGCGTACGGATAGGGTTAAATCTTGAATGCTGGAGACATGAGGTAGGATGTAAGCATCCACTCCGTCTCTACTTCATCTATTGACTTCCCTTTGTTCTCTCCCCCTTAGAAGTACCCTCTTCAATGCTCAGAAACTCTTACTCTTGAAACTATGCATCTGTCACTTCTATTATTTTATGATTAAAGTTGAATTTAAAAATTATGCTGCATCTATTAGAGTGTGTTTGTGAGTGGATCTTTTACATGTTCTGTTGTTTGGTTGAGTAAAATGCAGTAACTATACTACATCTCTGCAATGCCTGCAAATGATCAAGACATCAGAACAAAAAAAGAGGCCACATTTGAGGGAGAGAGAGAGAGAGAGTGTGTGTGTGTGTGTGTGTGTGTGTGTGTGTGTGTGTGTGTGTGTGTGTG
>NW_004798232.1:230362-231882 GCF_000002075.1 Aplysia californica | reverse complement strand
GTGTATGTTTGTGTGTGTGTGTGTGTATATGTATGTGTGTGTGTATGTGTGCGTGCGTGTGTGTGTGTGTGTGTGCACAGAGTAATGTGGATTCTGACAGAAATGTTTGAAGCTAAGTCCCTGTTGTCTCGCACATGCCCAGCTGCATACAATCTGGGCCAGTGCCGCGCATCCACTCTCATCCAATCTATTGGCATGCCTAACACTAGTAACACTATTACATCATCCAAACATACAGTCGTATCATTTGGTCTCACAGAGCCATTGTATCCACTCTCCACAAAACCACCGGTATGCCACACAGTATCGGAGCATCTTCTCCCCCCCAAATTATTGGTATGTCTTATAGATCACACACATCAGCCAAACTCAGCATCCACTCCTGCTCTTCCCATAGGATGACACCTGATACCTCCTCCCATATTCTATCCTCCACAATGATACCCGCTACCTCCTCCCATACTACTCACCCCCCAGAAGGATACCCGATACGTCCTTTCATACTGTCCTCCAGGGGACACCCAATACCTCCTCCCGTACTACTATCCTCCAGGACGATACCTGATACTTCTTCCTATACTGCTGTTCTCCATGAAGATACCCAATACCTCCTCCTATACTCTGTCCTCTTGAAGGATATCCGATACCTTCTCCCACACTACCGTCCTCCAGGACGATACCTGATACTATCTCCCTTTTTTTCGGTCCCGGTCCCCTTGGGGATACCCGATACCTCCTCCCACATTCTGTCTTCAAGAACGACACACGATACCTCCTCCCACATTCTGTCTTCAAGAACGACACCCGATACCTCCTCCCACATTCTGTCTTCAAGAACGACACCTGATACCTCCTCCCACATTCAGTCTTCAAGAACGACACCCGATACCTCCTCTCACATTCAGTCTTCAAGAACGACACCCGATACCTCCTCCCACATTCTGTCTTCAAGAACGACACCCAATACCTCCTCCCACATTCCGTCCTCAAGAAGGATATCCCACACCTCCTCCCATAGTACTGTCCTTAAGGGAGATACCCAAAACCTCCTCCAATATTCTGTCCGGCTGAGGGGATGGATACCTTTTTCTATTCCTTAGGGGATACCTGAGACCTCACCCCACATTCTGTCCTCAAGAAGGAAACCTGATACCTCTTTCCATACTACTGTAATCCAGAGGGACATCCATTACCTCCTCTTACACCACTGACCTTCAAAGGGATACCTGACACCTCCTCCCACATTCTGTCCTCAAGAAGGATACCCCTACCTCCTCCCACACTGTCCTCAAGAGAGATACTTGATACCTCCAGTGATACTACTGTCCTTCAGGGGGGTAACCTATACTCCCTCCCATGCTCTGTCCCGCCTCCTCGGTACACAAGAGGTCAGCGATGGCCGCCATGAGGGGCCCCTCCGAGGTGCTGTTGTCCCACGAGGTGGGGCCCGGCCGGGTGATCTTCCTGGTCAGCAGCTTGTCCAGTTGTTGGCGGAGTTCCTGCGGGAGAGAGAGAGAGAG
>NW_004798232.1:225200-229810 GCF_000002075.1 Aplysia californica | reverse complement strand
GAGAAAAAGAAAGACAGACAGATACATCAGGGAAAGTAAAGAAGAAGGTGCCCTCCAACCACCTGTGAGAAGGGGGTGAGTGTTAGAGTGAGTTATGGAGGAATCTCACACACACTCACACATATAATACAACTCACATACTTACACACACATACTCCCCCCCCCACACACACACACACTCTCCCCCACATACAGTCACACATTCTCTCTCACACACACATGCACAAACACACTCTCACACACATACTCTCCCTTTCTCACACATACACACTCATACTCTCTCTCATACACACACACTCACACACACACATACTCTCCCTCATACACACACATATTCTCTCTCATATACACTCACACACACACACACACACACAGAGAAACAAACACCAGCTCACCTTGACCACTTGAGCAGTAGAGGCCGAGGCTTTGAAGATAACCCAGTCGTCCACAGACACCAGCTCTGTGCCCTGGTCCTGGAGGGAGGGAGGGAGGGAGGGGTAAGCCGATAAGAGGAGGTGACGTGGGTCGATTAGAGGAGGAGAGGAGGGAGGGGTGCGTCAATGAGAGAAGGAGAAGAGGGTGGGTGGAGGAGAGGAGGTGGGAGGGGATGAGGGAGAGGTAGGTGGGTGGAGGAGAAGAAGGTGGGCGAGTGAGTTGAGGAGATGAGGGAGGGGTGGGTCAATGAGAGGAGGGTTGGAGGAGACGAGGGAGAGGTGGGTGGAGGAGAGGAGGAGATGAGGGTAAATGGAGGAGAGGAGGGTGGATTGATGACAGAGAAAAGGGTGAGTCAGGATAGTAAAAATTCATGTTTGTTTCTAGAAAGAGTTTTCGTTTTAATAAGCTTTTTAACTCACTTGAAACTGAAGGATTTTACTATGTAAAAGCACCGTAGACTGATGGTTTTTTTCAAAATCCTATAAAATCTGAACCATTTAACCAACTGCAATTCCCTTTTGACAAAATTAAGAACGACACAAGATCAATATATATACAAACCAAAGTACAACTATCCATCTCTGCTAGATTATTTGTCATGATTTTGTCTAAAAAGGTAAAAAATTCAATGTTAAAAAAATTTACGAATAAGACGCCCTCGACATTGTCACAGCGAGCTTACCCGAAGGATTTTGATTTCTCCGCCGAAGAACAGCAGTGGGTAAGGGGAGACCATCGTACAGTCGTGGATATACACCTGAAGTGGAGGGGGTGAAGGGAAACAGAGAAATAAAGTTTGCGGGTGAGTCAGTGGGACAAGCTGATATGTTTTGTTGTTTGGTTTCGTAAAAGTTTTACGGCACCTGCAACACAATTCGATCATATGAGAACCAAAGATTAGAGCCGTTACAAGAGAGTAAAAAGTTAAAAAAAGTAGGAGGAGAGATAAGGTCGGTAGATATTCGATAGAAAAAAAGGAGGCAAACCACACCAGAACACCTGCCAACCACCTTAACAGGCTGATGGTGGGGAAGAATTTACAATGGTAAATGTTTTATGCTTCTATTGGCAACTCATCCCAATACATACGTACATACACAAGCTCTCACACATTCAGAGAAGTAAGATTTACCGTTGTTATCTTGGGTTTCTAATAGAAAACCATCTCTCCAAAACATACACACACACAAGCTCTCACACATTCAGAAAAGTAAGATTTACATTTGTAATCTTGAGCTTGTACTTGTAGTAGGCTTGGGCAGAATTGAAAAAAATAGGACTTTCAAGTCTCAAGTCCTCAAACCTTGAGACCCGCAAGTCTCAAGCCCAATTTCAAGTCCAGGGGACGTAATAAAGTATACATGTAACATGTACATGTAACATGAATAGTCTCTTTGATAGTAAAGCCATCAGCATTACTTCCCTTTATCGTTATCATTATTTTGTTGTTCTCCAACCAACAACCTAGATCTATATCTAGATCTATGTTGAGACGTATGGAACATCTTTGTGATACTTGTTTGGTTGATTTTTTTATTTTAAAAAAAAAAAAATTTCTTCGCTTGTTTGTTTTATGTTCTCTGTTGTATTAATAAACTCAGGAATAGCTTCAGCCTTGGATGGCAATGATGGCATTGAAGCCTTATCCGGGCCTAGGCCTGCCTACCCCTTATCGAGGAAGTGGACTCAACCAATACGCCAAGGGCGAGCAAATCCTAGCAAGTAATAGGGGTGATACTGCCTACCCCTTATCGAAGAAATGGACTCAACCAATCCGCCTAGGACGAGCAAGTCCGAGCAAGTAGTAGGGTGGTAGGTGTATTTGAATTCACACAATCAAACTGAAAGCACTAAATTAATAAGAAACATGCCAATTTTTAGCATTTCTTTAGACATTGGTTTACTGAGTCTTTACTCAATGTTTGTAGATCTACTGTGCGTTAAAATAATTGCATTTTTTGATTGAGGGATAGATCTATTTTGCTTGGCCACACAAGACTTGGACTTGCTCAGTTCTAAATACTTGGTCTCAAACACTACTTGATGGGCACGAGAATTTCAAGTCTCAAGTCCAAGTCCAAGTCCTGCCCAGGCCTAGCTTGTAGTAGAAAACCATCCCCTCAATACATACATACATGTTCCCTCACATTCAGAAAAGTAAGCTTTACCTTTGTAGTCTTGAGCTTGTAATAGAAAACCATCCACTTGCTCTCAAAGAAGCTCTCCTCTGAATTGACCGACTTTGGGTGGACAGCTACACGACTGTCGTCCTTCATCGTCATGGCCACTCCACTGTGAGGGTACGGAGAATGTTATAAAGAATGTGAACATAACACCAATAGAAGCTCGAACTCTTTAGTTTCCTGAGCTTGGTTTGTTTGAGTAGGTGTTTTACAGCACTATCAACTCAGATTTGGTCATTGACTGAGCTGGTAGCTCAGAGAATGTTCATGACGGAACACACATCAAGGCCGTATCATCATAACATTTTCTCGATATAAGCTCAATTAAGTAATTTCTTGTGCAAAATGTTTGAGCAAAGATTTGAAAAGCATTGCTTTTTGCCTTTCATAATGCCTTGCAAAAGAAACTATCATTGTAGCAATGACACATGAGAATATCTGTTTACTTTGTTTCAGTAAGAGTTTACAGCACTTGCAACACAATTAGGTCAAATAAGTGCCAAAGATTAGAGGTGTTACAAGAGAATAGCAAACACAAAAGAGAAGAAAGACAGATAAAGACGATAGATGTTTGATGGGAAAAAAAGAGCAAACCACACTGAAGCAGCCGCCAAGCCCCTAAAGAGATGTCTGAAGGAGGGGGTAAGATCATTTTTTTACAAAGAGTGTAAGGTAACGGTCTATGACTAACTGTACCTCAGCAGCTACCTATTTTTTCAGATGGTAAATGCCACTTTGCTCAGGCTAATTTATAAAGTCAAAACCAAAATGAGAAGACTTCATTCACAGATTTAGATCTATATTTCTTTACAAACAAATCGTCATAAGTTGTAACCCTGACTTTTACTGTCTCCCCACAATGTCTGAAGTTCTAAAAGAGGTAGCTTTTTAAAATTAAAATGCAACTGCTCAGGAAATCATCGGCTAGTTGTTAAAATATATATATAAAGCCACAAATTCAAAATTTTCCTTTTTATTGCAATTTCTTAATCTGTAGAATCAATTGCATGTGCACTAAAAATATTTTGATGAAATTCATATTCTAAATATTGAAAAAAAAAAAAAGGATGGAAAAAATACATAACGTGGCTACAATTGTTAACAGAATTAAAAATGTTTCCTTCCTCCTGTGAAATCTTGCTTTCTTGGTTTAGTGCATTTTAACAGCTTGTCGATGAAACGTTGTACAATGTAGAATAGCGCTAGAAAAAATCCTGGTCATACTACAGAGTTAAAGCTTCTACCACGTCATCGCACACTTGTGTTCTGACGGCGAGGTCTTTCTTCATTATACTGACCTGTCCCTGAAGAAGAAAGCCTCTTGAGCTGCTGGATCCATGTCGACAACAATAACAGCACAGGGACAAAAATAAAGCAAAAAAACAAAACAAAACAACAATAACAATGAGGTCCCCTAAATCCGTCGGCCACACACGCCCACGCACACACACGTGCGCCCGCACACACACACATACAAACACACGCACGCACACACACCCATAAAAACAACAGTAAAGACAACATTAACAACAATGTCAAAAGCAAAACCATCAATAGCGACATACAACATGAAGACAGCGATGCCTCACCCTGGCCTCTTGTGGCCTGGCTTGTGTACCTTGGTGACCTGAGCCACGTTGGGGTAGAGTCCGGCACAAAGGACAGCTCGGATCAGACTCGACTTGTCTGCGAAGGATCAAATGTTAGTTGTAGTGAGGGTTTTATGACATTTTCAACACTTTACTTTACTTTTACTTTTCCGATCCAGCGGCCATTTGGGTTCTAGCCCTTTGGTCTGGTTTTCAACACAAAAAGGTCATATGAGTGCTGACAGCGCAGTGCCTAACCACTGCACCAAAGACCCAGTTCATGTACCCTTATTCAATATGCATTTATAGTCATTTTTTAAAAAGTTGTTAAAAATCCCTGACTCGGTTTGTCTATTGCTCTTTAAAACAAACTTAAGCTTGAAGGAACCTGGAATGACCCCCC
>NW_004798232.1:223146-225100 GCF_000002075.1 Aplysia californica | reverse complement strand
ACCCCCCCCCCCCTCCCCCCCACAACAAACAAAAAATGAATAAATAAATAAAAATATAAACCCCTGCCAAACATTCATCCCAAAGTCTTTGCAAACTTTGCCAGGTCTTGTGTTTTGATGATATGTGTCACTGTGTATGTACTAGAGGGTATCACCTACCACTATTTATAGTTTAGTTTAGTAAGAGTTTCACAGAATTTTCAACATAAATGGGTCAGGTTTAGTTTTAGTAAATGTTTTATGGCACTTGCATCAAAATCAGGTCATATAAGTGCCAAAGATTAGAGCAGTTACGAAAGAGTAGCATCCAAAGGAAAGAAGGAGGAGAGATAAGGATGACAGATGTTTGACAGGAAAGAAAAAGTGAACCGCAAGAGAGCACCGGCCAACCACCTACCACTGTTGATGTTGGCCGGACCATCCTTGGGATTCCGTGAGGCCACAAATCCTGTGTCGTGGAGAAGCTCAGCCAGCTGTTTCTTCATGTCTCGCAGCATCTGGAGCACACATATCATACATGGTCACTACAGCTACACACTGGTAAACACATACACACAGACACAGACATTACTACACACTGATAAACAAACACTTAAGAACTTATGAGCAACACACAAACAGCAGGAGTAACACATGACAACGGCAGGCAAACACACACACACACACACATTTAGTCACAGAGACACTTGGGCCCATTCATGCAAGCACAAGGGTCAGGGATATGGGGTGGATGCTAAATGGATAAAATGAAAAATTACGATTACGCTCCATAAAAAAAAAATACTTGAGCAAACCCGCAAGCATACACACACACACACATGCATGCATGCACACACACACAATTACTCATACACGCATACAAATACACACACATACACACACAGCCACAACGTCATAGATTCAAGAGCAAAAACACATTAAAAAAACCCCGATGTTCAGACATATCAAGAAGGGCTGCACCATTTGCTGGTATTATAATTATCATCCCAACTAATCGAAAGAAGTTCAAAACACATCAGAGTGCCAGTACGACACAGAAACAGACTGACAAACAGACAGGCAGACAGATTTACGTACCCGCAGCGTGTTGTCAGACAGGAAGTTCTCCCAGCAAAACTGTCCACTCTGTCCCCGTTTCTGGTTCTCCTCCCAGCCCTGGGGGTCAAGGACAAATCATGTGTCGTGATGAGGGGGAATCAGGCGCTCGTCAATTTTTGAGCATACGGATAATTAACATTATGTCCAAACTTGTTTACTAGTCTTACTTTTGATTTTTTCAAATTACCAATCTATCTTGAGTAGATGTCCGGATATTAGCAAATAAAGGAGGTGGGGGTCGCTTGGTGTCTGAGGCAAAATAAGTGAGAAAATAGGCACCATAGTTTGGTGGCTTACAAAGCTTGGGTGTCAATAAAAACAGTACATTTACATTGTTTGTGCCTTTGATCAACGTTTTAAAGTAAAACCCACACAAAATTGTGTTTTCAAATTGACAAAAGGGGTGATGACTCCAAAAATATTCAATATAAAAGGCTCAAAGGACAGAAACATGCTTGTTTCTCAGATTTCAGTACTTTGATGAGCGCCTGACTTCACCATGATGCCATATATATGGCTATAACCTTACCATCTCAAATACTTTTAAAAAAAAAAGAAATGTAATTTCTTTCTTATTATCTTCCAAAATTGCTAAAAAATTTGGGTAGTGCAGGATGTTCTTTCTATTTATAATAGAATTATCAATTGTAATTATGGTTGTGAATGGCACAATTTGAGACCAAAAAAGAATGTTTGACTTGATTTTTCGTTTAGATGGTTACAGGTGTACACCGGTGATATGAATAGGCTAGGGGTGTGCACATGAACTACTGTGTGTGTGTGTATGTACATGAGCATGTGTGTGTGTGTGGGTGTGTGTGTGGGTGCGTGTGCGTGTGTGTGTGTGTGTGTGCGT
>NW_004798232.1:219597-222173 GCF_000002075.1 Aplysia californica | reverse complement strand
GGCACTAGAAAAAAAATTAGGTCACACATGAACCAAAAATTGAAGGTGTTACAAGAGAGTAACAAACATAAAAAAGGAGAAGAGATAAGGATGATAGATGTTAGATAGGAAAAGAGAAGCCAACCACACCAGAGCATCAGCCAACCACTCACAAGGAACTACAAGCCAGTCTCCCCTTCCACGAAAAAAGCACTATTTAAAAGACCTTGTACAAGTCTCTACAATTTAAGAGTGAGGGAGGGGTGTAAGTGACCGTCCGCTCACCAATGTTAATTGTTGAAGGACAGAAATAACAGAGTGAAAGAAAAGAAAAGTAAGAAGCTACAAGTGGCATGCTCCAGCCACCCACATGATTGTGTCAAAGGTACAGTAAAAACATTCTCAATCCCTCAAGCACTCACCAGCGGTACAGTGAACGCGTCCTTAAAGCTGAGGCTGGCTGCCACAGTGAGGATGGGGTCAAGACAACAGAACATGGCCCCAAACAGAATCATCTTGCCCGTGTGTGGCTCCACAGGCATCCGGGCCAGATGGTAGCCTAGGGGTAGCAGGTTCTCATCATGGTCCAGGGCGTTCTGGGGAGACAGCGATTTATTTGTTTGCTTGTTTGTTTGTTTGTTTGAGTAAAGAGAAGCACATTGACACAGTAATGATCCTGTCTGTCCACTGTATGATTGCTAGGATGAAATAGTCTCGCATCACCTATTTACTGCCCTGTGCCATCAGAGGTATAAGTACTATAAGAAATCCTTTTCAGATAGAGCAATATGCATGTACATCATAATTTACATGTTTGTTTGAGTATATGTACCATGATACGGTGGAATCAGGTGCTCGTCAATTTTTGGGCATGAGTTATTGATGTCATCTTAAAGCTTGGTCATTAATTTGTCTTGCTTTTAAAGAAAAAAATACTCATCTATCATGAACAGAAGTCGAGTTGTTTGCATTTAAAGGAGGTAGGGGTCACCTGGTAGCAGAGGTAAAAGTAGCAAGAAATTGGCTGCCAAATTTTGGTGACATCCAAAGCTTGAGAGTCATTAGAAACTGCAGATTTACACTTTATGTGCTTTTGAACAATGTTTTCAAGTATAATTCACACAGAAATGAGTTGTTGAATGAACATAAAAAGTGTTGAGTCCAAAAAAATAAAAATCAATCAAAATTGCCCAACACTGCAGAAAAATGCTGTTTTCTTCCATTTCATTATTTTGATGAGCACCTGATTTCACCACGATGCCTCATGTTTTACTGCACTATCAATACCACTTGGTCATTGTGAGTATTTGGAGATTTTGGCTGTAAAATTGTGTGAATTGGTGTGTTTTTGGGCATTGGTAACATAGAAAGAAGTATATTTGATTCATTCGAGGGCCGCCAAGTAAACTATGGTAAGTCATGTTTTTCAAATTTTACAGGAGAGACAAAAAAGGACTTTCTTGAACACGGCGTCACTTTTCGCCCGATTCTGTTACTTTTAGTTAGCATGACTCAGCAGCCTGCCGGAGCTCCCCAGCTTGGGGTCACGGGGTTAATGAGCCCTGAAGCGACTTTGCCGGTGTCGGTCAGGAAGTTCGCATTTTTGTCTATGTTCAAAACGATATAACTTCTGTCCCTTCCCACATAGCAAACCATTACACGCATGTACTAAAAGCTCAATGTCTTGAGATTTATTCTGCGTTAGAATAGTTAATTTCTGTGCCTTAGTTTTTGTTCTAAACAAGTGTTTGTAGAGTATCCAATTTGTCCTATTTTAGTTACAAACTTATGAATAAATGATTGTTAATTTAAAAAAGGCTCGACAAATCTCTCCAAAACCTGTGTTACACTGACTACGAATATCATGTCTTTTACCATGAGAAATCTTAAATCTACGCGAGTAGTAGTAGTCAAGTTATAAGAGAAGAAAGATGCACATCTGCATTTAACTAAAGACGATCAGCGTTAGCTCTTATTTTACTATTAAACAAGAGAAAGTTACTCTGCGTTTGTTCATGAATCATGCTGTGTCTGTGGCAGCCTGCATACAACTAAAAAGATATAATATAGATTTAAGCTATCTAAAAAACCCACAAAACCGTGTAAATACATGGGTAGAGATAAACTTTTTGTATGGAATAAAAATAATGACAGCTAACACATTCATTCTTAGTTTTTGTGTCGGAAATATGCACGGACACAATTATGAATGTAAAGAAATCAGTCACATTGTCAGTTATTGTAAATGGTCATAGAAACGAAAAATAAAGCTGGAAAAGTCTGGTGCTGATTCCATATTCCTGGAAAGCCAGAAATTATTCTTATAACCCATTTACGAGAAGTCATTCCTATTATTCAGTCAGCTTACAAAACCTAGACTTAGCGTTTTTTTAAAAGTAAGGAATTTCTGGAGTGTAACAGATTCTGTTTGTGTATTAGATCTACATTAAAGATGTATTCTAGCACTAAAGTCGATTTGTACTTTTCATACAGAAACTTCACGGTAACTTTTATAAACTTTCGAGAAAATATGCGAATATTCACGATTATATTAGACACATAAAGTTGTATTTGGAGGAATTACTTCATAGCGAATT
>NW_004798232.1:218617-219497 GCF_000002075.1 Aplysia californica | reverse complement strand
ATTACTTCATAGCGAATTGTGTGCCCAATGGATAAAGTTGCAAAATTACAGCTTTCTATTATATGCGCAGATACCATTTTTTCTGAGTATCTGCGCCCAATGCTATGTCTTTCATGTTCCAAAAGTTCAACAGATTTTGACGAGGCCTTTTTTAAAATATTTATTTTTTTCCATTTACGCTAGTCGAAAAAAAATTACAATTTAGCATTGCCGACTCCAGCGCGTCTAACGAAATAACCAGACAAGTTACAACGTCCATTCTTTTTTGAGAATCAAGAGCAGATATGTGTGCTTTGGGTGCACTAAATGAGAATTACCATAAATACAAGGATACACCTTAAATTGTACGTTGAAAAGTATCAAAAATTAAGTCGGCCCAGACAGAGTGGCCACAGGGAGCTGACCCCCGTGACCCCGACATGATAAGGCGCCCGGCGGGGAATCCCCCGCGGCAACTAAAATTCCACTGCCGGTGCGCCGTGTGAAGCGTTTTGGGCAGATAAACTTCAATTCAAGAGGGAGCCTAATGTGTGTCATGGCATTTGTAGGCTCCCTTATGAAAATGAAGCTTATCCACCCAACACTTCAATAAAAACTGTTTTTTGTCTCTCCAGTAAAATCTGAGAAACATGACTTACCATAGTTTACTTGGCAGCCCTCGGTATATACCATGGATTTGTTCATAGAGTGGCCACATTATGTTTTCATAGTAAGAAACTGAGTGAACATATGAGAGAGAGAGAGGGAAAATGTGATATGTAAAAACAAACATCATTTGCATCTATTTTGTGTTGCAGAAGCTGGTAAAAGCCTGCCAGTTTTTTTTTTTCCAATGGAAGATCAATAGAGTACAGTGAAGTCCGAACACATTTAATATAAA
>NW_004798232.1:190357-218517 GCF_000002075.1 Aplysia californica | reverse complement strand
AAAATAAAAGCTCTGATTTTTTTCTCTTCTATTTGAACAACCTCTCTAAACTGAAAACTCGGCAACACTGAAGAAAATCCCCCAGTCCCCTTGATTTCGGTTTATGCGGACTCCACTGTATACGTTATCATATCTTTTTTTTAAACCACACACAGGTGCTGACACAAAGACATGAAATAACGACGGATTAAATAGTCGCACAACTACCCACCAGTTCTCGGAGCGTGTCCACGGCGTGGGTGATGGCCTCCATGGACGGGTGCTGCATGGCCTTGCCGATGAATGGGACGATACGGCCCAGCTTGAGCAGCTGCGAGATGACATAGCGAGGGTTTTCGTTTAGTTTCAGAAAGAGTTTTATGGCACTCGCAATACAATTAGGTCAGTTTAAGCTTCTACCACCTTAATCATCTTGTTATAAGTATTCATATGACCTTTAAAGCATGCATCAGAATATCATTAAGTTTTAGTAAGAGTTTTACGGCATTTGCATATAAGTGCTGAAGATTAGAAGGATTACAAGGGAGTAACGAACACATAAAAAGAAGGAGGGGAGATAAAGACCATAGATATTTGATAGGAAAGAAGGCAAACCACACCAGAGCACCCTCCAACCACCCACAGTAAGAGTTTTATGATGGCACTCGCAACACAAATACATTATATAAAAACCAAAGATTAGAGTTAGTTAAGTAAGAGTTTTACGGCACTCGCAACTTCATAGGGTCATGTGAGCGTGCAAAACAAAAGTTGGTTGCATTCACGACAGTTCTTAGCACGACTAAAGATGAGAGGTGATACAACAAAGTAACAAACAAAAACGGAGGAGAGGTAAGGACGATAGATGTTTGACAGGAAAGAAAGAGTGAACCACACCAGAGCATCCACCAACCACCCACACACACACAGGGACGGGGTAGATGGGGAGTCGGCGCGTGATGTGATCAGAGTTGAGCTCAGGACAAAACAAGTAGGGACTACAGGACTCACTTGCATGCACAAACAGGCACATACACACACACACAAACACAAAAAAAAAACCCAAACACACATGAAGGCAAACATATGCATGTACACACAGAAGTGTATAAAAACTCATGAAAACACTGATGAGTTGAAGCCAAAGGCAAATCAGCACAGACACAGCCACATTTTGTCAGAAACAGGATTAAAACTTCAGCAGCTCTGTGGTGTGAAAAAGAAACCTTGAACATCTGCCTCAGTGAGCACCTCATGACTACAGAGGAACAGACTGAACAGATAAAGGAAAGACAGAATGAATTAAAGCAATTCTGAATTTATGAAAGAAAATAAGTATGAATAAATAAAGGAACACAGCAGTTAAATGAATAGATGAAAGAGGAAAGGACGGAAAGAAGGTATGAATGAAAGGAAAGAAGGCATGGCTGAATGAAAGAAAAAAAGAATGAAAGAAAGCAGTACTGAAGGCAGGCATGAACGAAGGAGTGAGTAAAAGAACAAATGAGGGCTGAAATAAAGGTAGGCATGAATGAAAGAGAGTGTGAAAGAAGGAAAGAGGGCTGAGCTAAAGGAAAGCACGGATAAACTAGTAATAGAAAGAGTGAAGGAACACCAGAAGCCCCTCTTTTTTATTTCCTTGGGGTGGTACAAACCTTGATCTGAAGACAGAGTTCTTCGAGTCGTGTGCGCAACATCTCTGGCGGGAGGTAATCTCGACACAGCTGATAGCGGAACTCTGTGTACAGGTGGAAGCAGTGGCCCGGCTGTACTCTGTAAAATAAAAAAAATGGTGAAATGGTATAGGTTTAATGCCCTTTTCAACACCAATAGGTTATGCAAGAGGAATGGCTTTTAGGTTTATCCTTCATTTCCAAAAGGACTGAGCCAAATAGGAAAATCATGTCAAGTGCCTTTCCCAAAGGCAATGTTACCATTACAGGTCTGGTAGCCTTACCACTAGACTACGCACATCACCTGTACTCTCTGGGGGACACATAGACATGAGCACAGTTAACTTGATATAAGTTTTAGTAAAAGTTTCTCCCACTTGCAATATAATCCGATCATATAAGTGCCGAAGATGAAAGTTGTTACTAGAGTGTAACAAACAAAGAAAAGAAGGAGGAGAGATAAGGATGATAAATATTTTTTACTTATTAAATTTTACAACACTTGCAACACAATCAGGTCATATTAAAGCCGAAGATTAGAGGTGTGACTGGAGAGTAACACACAAAGAAAGGAAGGAGAAGAGACAAGGATGATAAATATTTGACAGGAAAGGAGCAAACCATACAAGAGCATCTGACAACCACCTGCTATTAGAAGTGTTACTAGAGAGTCAGAGCTGGGTGTTTTTTTCTTGGCAACAAGTTTGTTTACACTTGGAAAAATGTTCTGTGTTATGGAAATATTTAGGATGGACAATCTAAAATGCTCTTGCTGGCTGGATATAATAGTTCGTTGGGCTGGATGTGACCAAATGGCCTGGAGTTTGACATCTGTGCTGTTGACCAATTGTACCACAATTATCGTAACCGTGTCTTTTGATGCTTGCGGGTGTTTTTTTTTGGGCCACTGTTGTTAAAGGCGGACAATTACTACAAGAGGGAAAGCAAAACAAACAGACAGAAAGAGGGATAGTAATGAAGTAGCAATAGCAGAGCACATTCGGAAACTCATCAACATATCTCATATTACTGTAGTCATTTGTCTATAAAAAATCTTCTAAGAATAGGAGTGTGAGGTTTTTTTTCTCCCCATGTTATGGAAATACAGTAGAGCAGCTTAAACCGACATAGTTAATCTGAAAACATCAATAAACTTAAAAAAGAAAATCCCCAATTATTCTTTTTTATCGAGAAGCCTCTCTAAACCACAAACCCGGCTAAATCAAAGAAAATTTGGCAGTCTCAGTTAGGTGGACTTCACTGTATATGGTGAAAACATTCTCTTAAATAGAAATACCTTGTACTTCTAGTCTAAGTGGTATCATATGTGTGCATTTGGGGAGAGGGAACAAAAGACTCACCTGCCAGCCCGACCCCGCCTCTGTTTAGCGTTGGCCTTGGACACCCACTGTGGTTCCAAGGACGTGAGGTTCATGTCTGGGTTGAAGTCTTTCACTTTGATCTTGCCGCAGTCGATGACAAACACCACGTCATCGATGGTAATGCTGGGGAAGAGAGGCACATGATAGTGATTACTTTGTTCAGTGGAAAAAAGCAAGAGAGAAACAAATATCAGAGTGGGTGAAGAAGTGAGACACACTAGAGGCACCCTCCAACAGTCCGAGGAGTGAAATGAAAAAAAGAAAAAGAGGACATCTCTCCCAAGGACACTACATCTCTGACCTTATGGTTGTGAATATAATGCCTGAACCACAACAGAAGGACACGCGAAATATAAAGGAACAAAAACAACTATTAAAGGACACAAATAAGATAAATATAAAAGAACAATAATTAGATTAACTGCAATGGAACAAAAATGGGATGAAATATGAAGTAACAAAAATTACATAAATACAAAGGAACAAAAAATTAGATAAACTATAAAGAAAAAGACATCAAATGAGGTATTACTTAAAAAAGCCCACGTGGGCCGCTTGCTGATAAAAACATTCTGGAAAAGACAATTTCAGTTTCTGGGACACTCGAGAGCCTAAACAGATTGGTGACTGGGAAAGATCAGAACAATGTATCTTTTTTGAGAACATCTGAGCAAAGGATTGAATGGGTTTAAAAAAAAGTTTTAGTAGAGGTTTTACGGCGCTCGCAACTGCATAAGGTCATATGAGTGCCAGAAGATTAGAGGTGTTAGAAGAGAGTAACAAACATAAAAAAGAAGAAGGGGAGATAAGGACGATAGATGTTTGATAGGAAAGAAGGAGCAAACCACACCAGAGCACCCGCCAACCATGGAAAACCATGATTGCTGGTACTTGATGATAATAAAGGAACTAAAATGAGATATAAAATATAATGGAACAAATACTTAATCCACTCCTTAGCCAAATAAAAACTGATTTCTCAGTCAACACAGTACCTGGTCTCTGCTATGTTGGTAGCTATGACGATCTTCCTCACTCCTGGTGGAGGGCGGTCAAAAATTTCTCTCTGGTTGACGGTGGGCATGAGGGAGTGCAGTGGGATCACACGCAGCGAGCCTGGAAGAGTTAAATTCTTGTTTGAGCAGAGGGAAGCTCAATAATACAATAACTGTCACGTCGTTTAGTGTTGGGAAATAACAATGCGGCGGAACAGAGGGAAAGAAAAGAAGTGGGACCTACCAGTGGCACCCTCTAACTCATTCACTGCCAGACTTACCCTTATAATCTCACCTAACAGTTTATAATGTTAAGGGCAAATCAGTGAAGGGGTCAACCTAATTAGTTTAGTAAGAGTTTTACGGTACTTACAACACAATAAGGTTATATGAGTGTCGAAGATTAGAGGTGTTACAAGCAAGTAACAAACATAAAAAAAGGAGGGATAAGGACAATAGATATTTGATAGGAAAGATGCAGCAAACCACACCAGAGAACGCTCCAACCACACACAGGGTTAGCTTACCCACGTACCAGATGGGTATCCACACAGAAACAGATAACACGGTTAAGAATTGCAAAAAAAGTAAACTGACCTTGCTACACAAGGAATTAGCAGTGAAAAAGAATACATCTTGGCGCATGCAAACAAAAGCCACTTCAGATTGGATTTAACAACTTTCCTTTGACATCACTCCCCCCCCCCTCCTCCAAAACATACACACACACATTTAAAAAATCTGTACCCATGTACCCATCTTAACCTGTCCATAAATGCAGGGTTTGGTGGTTTGGTGCATCATCATGAGGAGTTTCTTGATTTCCAAACCCTCTCTCCTTACCCCCCACCCTCTTCCTGACCCTCCCTCTCCTTTTCCCTATCTCCTCCATTTGCTTCCCTTCCACTCTTCACCTCCCCCCACCCCATCCTCCCCGTTCACAAATACACAAACAAAACTCTGCCCCCTTCATATTTGATCATTTTGAGAACAGAAAAGCTCATTGACAAGAAAACAGTGTATGCAAAAAGGCAAGTGAAATAGACAATAGAATTGAAGTAAAGAAGCAAGACTTGCAAGTGGCGCCCTCCAGCCACCCACTAACCTGAGCGTGACTGTGCCGTCTTCTGTATCATCTCGTTGAGTTTCTTGATCTCCTCCCAGCCCGGCACAAACACGAGGATAGCTCCATCCTGGGGGAGAAGGAAATTGTAGAGATTCTAGTTCTAGTTCTACACATAGAAGTTTAACCCTATCCGTACACCCTGGGTCATTTTGTACCCCCGGGTTTGTATTCTTCACATTTTAGAATACTTCTAGAACGAAGATCTCTTTGAAACTTATAGTATTTCTCAAAAAATCATTTTGACAGACTGCTAGGCAAAGCGTACAGATCGGATAAACGAGTAAATTGCCTCTTTTGAAAGTGGTGGCACAGAGTTCCCGACGTCGTATGAAAAAGATGTTAAAACATGTCGTATGGAAAGGGTTAAAGTTTTAGTAAGAGTTTTACAGCACTTGCAACACAACAAGGTCATATATAGAGCCAAAGGTTTGAGATAAGGACAATAGATGTTTGGTAGGAAAAAAGGAGCAAACACACCAGAGGACCTGTCAACCATTCACTAGTTCTACACATGGAATCCCAAGGGAAGAAGGACACAAGAGACACAAAGGATGGTAGGAAAATTCGCTAAAAATGTATCAGCAGAGTGTGTAAATAAAATATTGTGATGCAGTGGATCAAGCATCAACCACACCTATGACCTAGAGGGGAAACAAGATTAATTAAAAAAAAAAAAGAGGGAGAACTAAAAGTCTAGGGTTCAAAAAGAAAGGAAACTACGTCAACATTTTATGTTTTTAGTAAGAGTATTATGACACTTGCAAAACATTTGGGTCCTATAAAAGCTGGAGATTAGAGGTGTTACACGAGAGTAGAAACACATTTTAAAAAAGAGATTAAGACGAACGGTGTTTGATAAGAAAGAAAGAGAAAAACACACCAGAGCATCTGCCAATCACCCACACAATAAAAGAAGGTGGAGAGGCAAGGACACTAGATGTTTGATAGGAAATAAGGAGCAAATCACACCAGAGCACCCGTCTAACATTCACAAAAAGTAGGTCAGAGAGCCGGTTGGGACGTATGATGACAAAATTCCAGTCGATGGAAGGGTAGGTCTAACAACACAAACACACATACTACAATCAGCATAACACATGCATAACACAAGTACCCTTGGGGTTACTCACCTCCATCTGCGTGCAGATGTAGTGGATGATATGCTGGATAAGGTCGAGGTCGATACACGAGTAGTCAAACTTGTTGAGCACCTCGATTGTCTTCATATCATACCTTTAATGAGGAGAAGGGGATTGGAGGAGAGAGAATTGTTCATTTAACTGAATAAAGAGAAGCACATCAGATTGATAATGGTCATTTACTGCAGGGAAAAAAGCAAGGGGGATGGGGAGGGGCAGAAAAGAGACACACAAACACATAACAGTAGACTAAAAGACACGCCCAGCTTACCTCCCTATCAGAGTCCTCAGCCACACCATGTAGTTCTCGCGCTCCTCCCGATCCTTCTGCGTATCTCGCTTCCGACCTCTGAAGCCCGTGTTGCCTTCCCTGAGGCGGTACCTGAGGGGAGCAATAGCAAGGCAAGTCACAGGTTTTAAGTCACTTCTGACTTTGTAAAGGCTCAAGCAGATTTTGATTTAAGTAAAATAACTTGGGTACCTAATATTTGAGTAAAGTAATAGTGTTGAAAAGCAGTGCAATAATGGTTATAAAGTTCTGTAAAGATGACAAGAGACCAATAAAAACATCAAAGGGACAGAAAACAAGTAGGAGCTACTAGTGTATATTTCGATCACCCGCTTCCAGTGGAAGATACAAGCATGACCAAAGAGCCCACACCCACCATCTACTTGTCTACAGGAACAAACATGACACAACAAAATGCCCTTGGACAAGGCCAGACTTTACATAAGTACCTTTCCTAAAATGAACTGAATATTTCATTGTTCTCATCATTACAAAGAGGTTGAGAAGTCGACAAATGTTAGAGGAGAATAACTTTATCAGAGAAAACGATAAGAGCAGTTCTGGAGAATGAAACTTCTCTCTTCAATTCCTCCTTGACAGTCAAAAACATGAAATGCAGGAAAACACTTCAGATCAGATTTAACATGATAAGCTGACAAAATAAACCACTTCTCCCATTCCGCGAATGGAGATTTTGGCTGAAAAAATGACACAGGGGTGAAATTTTAATGTGTAGATTCTCAACTCAAGCTATTTACTTCAAGTTAAACATATCTTTTATCATTTCATACTAATGAACTGCACAAACTCAACCTATAGATTTGATACAGCAATTCTCATAGGCCTAGGAGTAACTAAACTTATTTTGTCAGCAAGCCTCACAAATATTCGTAGAAGAGTGAAAAAGTGATACCTCCTCATGACAATAACATTCCCCTACACACATTCCATGATGAAGTAAATGAAACACTCACCCTGTCATTTCTATAATGTTCTCCAGTAAATATTCCTTCACCGGGAATGTGTAGCCTGGGATGTTCAGCATAGGACAGTCGTCTGAAAAAACAGGTTCTTTAACATTAGAAACATATCAGCACAACAACAGTCATTTACTACTGAAAACAAGAAAGACAGCAAGCACAACAGAGAGAAAGAAGAGGAGACGAGCAGGATCTACCAAAGTATCCTCCAACCACCCACTCGGAAAAATCTGCACTACTAGAAACTAAGAAATCTTGAATACACAAAATACAATTAAATTCCAACTTTAACTAATTGAGGTGAAAAAAGGGAAATGCAGAAATTTCACTTTAAAAACAGCAGTTATTACCAATCCACGGAAAATGCAATAAAAAGCCCAGTCCGCAAGTGACTATTCAAATGAACATGCTACAAACACACACATATACACACACTCATACAGAGTGGTCACCCTCTACTCACTAAAATAGTGGGAGAACATTTCTGCGTTGAGCGTAGCACTCATCAAGATGACCTTGAGATCGCGCCGCACGGCCAGCAGGTCCTTGAGGATGATCATGAGAAAGTCGGACTGAAGGTCACGCTCATGGATCTCATCGATGATGACGTGAGTGGCGCGCTGCAGCTTTCTGATGACACATGACACAGATATGACACACGTCAGGAGTGAGTTTCTTGTTAACACATGTCAGGGGTAAACTAATCATGAAACAAGCAAGCAAATCTTGACAGACACATGGCACATGTCAGCAGCACTTCCAGTTGATATGTGACACAAACACGACAAGGGGTGAAAGGTTTAGGGGGGAGAAGGAGTATAAAAGAGAGAGAGAGAGAGTGAGTGTGATAAGAGGGGAGAGTGAGTGTGATAAGAGGGGAGAGTGAGTGTGTCATGGAGGGAAAACAAATACCTCACCACTTTAACTTTAACAGTACTCATTAATCACTCTGCATTTATATAGAGCACACACGTGCTCTACAGTAAGCTAAATGTGTTTTACAATGTTATTACCCCAGAAGACCCTAGAGCACTCAAAGACATTCTCCGCTTCTCTGGAAGCACTCTGTGCACATGGTCATTTTAGAGGCACAAAAACACTAACACACTAACGAGAATCTGAGAAAAGTGCCTTTCCCAAAGACACAACCTCAGGCCCAACTGAGCTTTGAACCCCAAACCCACAATCTCACTATCAGGAGTCCGGTAGCCTAACTAACAACTAGACCGCTTTCCAAGTGAAATACTCACGGGTCACTCTCCAGAAACTTGAGCACAATACCAGTTGTACAGAACAGAATTGAACCTTGGGACCTTGGCCTCTTGCTGAAAAAGACATAAGGCAGAAGGGGTTTTAAGAAAAAACAGGAGACATCGGTTTGCTGTGTACAGAAAAACACAAAGACCCAATTGTGGTCATTAAGTTTTAGTTCTAGTAGGAATTTTACAGCACTTACAATACATATAAGTTATATGAATGCCGCAAATTAGCGGTGTTCGTAGAGAATAACACAAAGAAAATGAAGAGGAAAGATAAGGACAATAGATGTTTGATTGGAAAGAACGAGCAGGTCATTCAGTACAGGGAAAAAGTAAAGCAGAGTGACAGAAACAATAGAGGGAAAAATGTAAAGAAGGAAAAAAATAAAGAAGAAAGAGCACCTGGGGCAACCTTCAACCATCCACAAAGTATTAAACCAGACGTCAGAGAATTAGAAACATATGATAATAACACAGAGCTTCAATCCTCCCCCCTCCCCTCTAAAAAAACAAACAACAAACCCCCCCCCCCCCCAAAAAAAAAAACAAAAAAACAAAACAACAACAAAAAACCCTCATCTCCCGTTGATTAAAAAAAATTAACAGATCCCACCCCCATTCCTCCCATCCCCCATTAAGACAACAAATGACATTTCCCCCCCTCCTCCCTTCCTCCTCATTCCATCCATCCCCCCCCCCTCCCCTATAAGACAAGAAATGACTCACGCCTCCAGCCTGATCTGGTACCCGACACTTGACTGCTGGCTGTCGTTGACACGGTCACAACGCTCTGCAGCCACACGCTCCGCAACCTATGAACAGAGAGACACACACACAGAGACATACGCATGGATGAACATTTGCTTGTTTGATTTTGTGAGCAGTGACAAGCACACTGACATAATAACGGTTATAAATTTCTCCTTGAGAGATGAATAAAGATTGTCATTGTCATAAAGTGCACGGAAAAAGTATATTTGAGAGGAACAACAGACGAAAAGAAGAAAGTAGGATCTACCAATGGCACTCTCCAATCACCTCTTTGTCTGTATGTAAACTCTGCTATTCATCAAAAACAAAAACTGAAATGTAATTCTGCAATGTCAAGTAGGTAGGGGACCTAAGACCACATGACAAGAAAGGGATCGACTATGCAGTGAGGGAATACTGTGTCAAAACTATAACCCAAGTTTGGCATCTTATTATAATGGAGCTAAGCCTTTTTGTGAGGTCAGTATACATTTTTTACAAAAACTATAACCAAAGTTTGACACTATATTCAAAAGTGCTCACAAACACTATGGTCAAACACATACAAAGAAAACCTTGCCCAACCATACTTAGGTACACTTCCCACTAACCTTTCTATCCTATACACCAGCAAATTATTTTTAAGTATACAGAAGCACAAAAGGCAAATTGAAACCATCAGAGAGAAATAAAAAAACCAGCCTCAGATGCTGGGACCAGAAGTGTGAATGTTACACAAAAGACCACAGCATGCTCTGTACATTTTGACGTTCATAAACATGCGTGTGTTTGCCTGAATGTGTGTGCATAAGTGTGTGTGTGTGTGTGTGTGTGTATGTGTGTGTGTGTCTGTGTATGCATGCGTGTGTGCGTGCATGAGCAAGAGACAGATGAGGAGAGGGGGAGGAGACAGAACGAGAGAGGAGACAGACACAGAGAGAGAGAGAGAGAAAAAGAGAGAAAGAGAGAGAGAGCGAGAAAGAGAGAGAGACAGAGGGAGAGGGAGAGGGAGAGAGAGAGGGAGAGACAGCATGTATGACAAAGAAAGGGGAATGAAAGAAGGAGAAACAAAGTAAGAGAAAGAAAAGAGAAAGTGTCTGTGATCATATATTTGCATCTTCCTAAAAATGTGGGCGTATATGAGTGTGAATGGTTCTGTGCATGTGAGCAGTGAGTAAGTGTTTGAGTTCGTTGCTTTATGTCACTCACGGAAATAGCGCTGATTCGACGTGGCTGTGTGCAGATGAGACGACACTGGGAGCCCAAGCCTCGCTCTATGTAGTCATCCAGGATAAACTGGGGAACCTAAAATAAAAAGACAGACAGACATATGGACATGACGAACTCAAAAAAGTTCAGAGAAGACAGTGATAAATAAATACTCATTCACACATTCAGTATGCTGCCCCACACAAACAATGAGATAGACAGTCACAGACAAGAACAAACACAGAGAGACCCACTTTGTGAAATGCACAAACTCAGACATTTTTTTTTTTTATAGTAGAGGGCTTTACGGCGCTCGCAACTGCATAAGGTCATATGAGCGCCAAGGGGAGGTTGTCAACAGAGAAGTCTTTACACGGAATCAGACTTAGACAGCTCACCTCTCTGGCTTCAACAGCACAAGGTCTGTTTCGACTATCAAAGCACTCCAAAATAGCCCGTCACAAGAGAGTGACAAACATACAAAAGAAGTAGAGGAAAATGACAATAGTAAGGATCAGTAAAGAAAAAGCAGGAGTTCCCTGTTGTAGATCAGGCACAGTTATGAGAGTGACATGAGTCAGCCCATTTACAATTCTACTATGCTTGAACGAGAAATGTTCCCCCTTTGGGAATGGCCTAAAGACACTTCAGTCAGTGGCACTGCCCCGGGGAGTAAATTCAGACAAGGCAGCAGTGACCACCTATGCTCACTCAGTACGTCACACACAAACAGAGAGACAGACACACACACATACAAGCACACAAACATACACCACATACAGACAGACAGACTCATTTGATGAAATGCACAAGAAGTAAATAGAAGGCAGGAGTAAGAACCTTTCCTTACTGAACAGACAGAAACAGTAGGGGTAAAAGAAAGAAATAAGACATACAACTGGAATCTTCCAACCACCCACCTTGCAAGGAGCTAGGGGAAATTCTTTTACTTCTGTACTACTGAACAGTCAAACAAAAACAACACAAGAAAATGTAACATATGTGCACAACGCAACATAAGACAGATAACTCTGTGCCTAGCATGTTGCCGTCCACTGACCTGAGTTGTCTTCCCACAGCCTGTCTCGCCACTGACGACCAGGACTTGGTTCTCCTGTACAGCCGACACCAGGGTCTGTAAAGGAAAAGGTTGTAGTTGTTGTTGTCGAGTGTGTGTGTGTGTGTGTGTGTGTGTGTGTGTGTGTGTGCGTGCGTGTGTGTGTGGTAACCTATCCTTCCAAATTGTTTGGAGCCCTGCAGAGCATGCTCTTCGCCAGAGCCACCACCTCTCTTAGCTGGCGGGTGAGGCAGTCCAACCTCTTCGAATACTCTCCAAAGAAAAGCCACCCTTGTTGTTGTTATTATTGTAGCTAATTCAGTAGCCGTTAAGCGTGTGCCCTTCAGCTCAGTGGAAAGATTAAATGGTGAAGTGAAAGTTTAGGTTAAGTAACAGTTTTACGACATGTTTTGAAACACAATTAGGTCACATAAATGCCGAAGATTAGAGGTGTTACAAGAGAGTAGCAAACGCACACAAAAAAAAGAAAACATAAATAGGAGAGAAGGAGCAAACATTACCAGAGAACCTGCCAACCACCCACTGAGTGTGTGCCCTTCAGCCCAGAGAAAAGATTAAAAGGTCAAGTGATAGTCTCATAGTCTGTCAAACCCTTGATGAACAGGGCATCACAATAGAAACCGAGGCTGTTTGAGTAAAGAGAAGCACATCAGATTTATTTGAGGTTTTTAAAAATAGTTTTAGTAAGTGTTTTACGGCACTTGCAATACAATAAGGTCATATAAGTGCCGAAGATTAGAGGTGTTGTTACAAGAGAGTAACAAACACAAAAAAGAAGGGGGAGAGTTTGTTTGAGTAGAGAAAAGCACATTGACACAATAATGGTAATTTAGTGCTGGGAAAAAGACAGACAAAGAGAAACAACAGAGAGAAAGTAAAAATGTAAGATCTACCAGTCGCATCCTCCACCCACCCACAGTAGCATATCAGAGCAAAAATGATTACTTAGAATAGAAAAAGAGCATGACACACAGGCAGGAACAGCAAAGAGAAAGATTAGACGTAGGACCTGCCAGTGGTGCCTTCTAGTAAGAGTTTTGCGGCATCTGGAACACAGTAAGGTCATGTAAGTGACGAAGATTAGAGGTGTTAATGGAGTAACAACCACAAAAAAGGAGAGATAAGGACCATATATGTTTGATACATCAGACGCTGGTCAAAATAATTATATCGAAGAAAGGAACATTTTTCCGCTTGTTTGGCAATTTTTATTAAAATGGGTTGTTTTTTTTGGCTCAACACCTTTTAAAAACACATTTTTGTGTTGATTTTGTTGAAAAAATTTGATGAAACACAAAAGATATTTGCACTTTCTAAGGACTCTTCGCTTTTGGGAGTTACAGAACTTTGATTGCCATTTTCTCACTAGTTTTACCTAAAATAGGTATAGTTTACCAGCGACACATGAATCCATCCCCTGATCTCACCTCTTTCATTTCATAAGAGGGAAGTTTGTGCCTAAACTCTAACATCTTGGTGAACTGCGGGTTGTTTAGCAGCTTGCGGGATGTTTCCTGCATTTCCTTGTCTAAGGTTGGGTTCTCAGACTGGGGCACAGAGCTGGCAAAATCTGTAAAGAGAAACAGCGCACAGTTACTGTTGTTGTGTCAAAACGTCATGACTATCAGAGGCAATTTCTAAAGGAGAGGCAAACATTTATTTATGATACTGCCCTTCCTCTTGGCTCTAGACAAACAAAGAAAAAAGATTTAGAAAAGGGTAATCCGAAACGTAAAATTATGTTATTTGTTTGTTTGAATAAACAGAAGCTCACCACCACAAGAAATGGTCACTTTATGCTCGAAAAAAAATGACACAGACAAACAGGAACAATAGAGGGGGGTATAGATTAGAAGAAAGACATACCAGTAGTACCGTCTAACCACCTGCTCTATTCATCGTACACATGTTTAGTTTTTATCTGAGTTCTCAGGGAGTTCACATCCTAGCAAACACACGTAGGTAATGTCAGAGATGCAATGAGGGTTATTTAGTGCTGAGGAAAAGCGAGACAGGTAGAAAAACAAGCAGAACAGAAAAGTAAAGAAGGAGGACCTATCAGCTGTGCCTTCCAACCACCTACCAAGACAGGCGTCAATTATTTGAGAAAGATGAGACCAACAACACACAAATGACCATATAGTGCGGAAAAAACCAAGACACACAAACAGAAACAAAAGAGGGAAAGAACAGAAGTAGGACCTTCCACTGCCTCTCTCCAACCATCCACACAATCACACAGCACATACCCAAGACAGATGAAAAAGATATCCTGAAATTAAAAAAAATTCCAAACCACGACTACTTTAACTCTCCACACATCTTGAAATCAAGAACAGATGCAAAAGTATCATCCTGAAATAAAAAGAAAAGTCTGAATCACAACTACTTTAAATTCCCACACATCTTGAAATGGAAAAAGTTCTAAAAACCACACCAACGTCAACTCCCCGCTCACCTGCTTCTGGCTCCTCACTGGCGTAGGGATAGTCTCCGTGAGATCTCAGGTACTGCACCACGCCCGCTACACTGGGCACCTCCTCCTCCTCCATGTCCTCTTCCTCCTTCAACGGCAAGTTGCTCGCCCCACCTGGGGGCACCACCTCAACAAAGACTGAGGAACACACAGACAAACACATGTGTCACAACATGGTGGAATCAGGCGCTCGCCTATTTCTGGACATGTTGAGTCATCAGTGTGCTGTGACAAATCCATTCCTCTTCAAAAAAGAAAAAGTGTACGAACCTTTTTATTGCAAGTCAAACACAAGCTTTGACATAACATTTTATTCTAAGTATGCATGTGTATGAGTGTGCGTTTGTGTGAACACATGTGTGAACATATGAAAAAGAATATTGAATAGGTGTGTGTATGTATGTATGTGTGCGTGTGGATGTGTGTGTGTGTGTGTGTCTGTCTGCTAAAGACAACGATCTTGCACTCACAGGAGCCATCCCCTTTCTTCTCCTCCGTCTCTTCCTCGCCAGCTAGAACTTCCCAGTTGTCTGGTGGCTCACTGCTCTCAGGGAACATATCTGCAGATGATTTTGTTTGCTTGTTTGAGTGAAGAGAGGTGCATCACAGAATAATGGTCATTTAGTGCAAGGAAGAAGTAAGACAGAGAGGGAATGAGAAAAAAAAAGGGATCTATAGGTAGCCACCACCAACCACCTGCATGTCTACAGATAAGACAAAGTAGAGGAGGAGGAGGAGGAGGAAGAGGTGGAGGAAGAAGAAGATGTAGCACAGATGATATAAAGAGGTATTAGGACAAGATTAGATCTAGCGACACATTGAGGACGGTAAAAGAAAAAAAAGACAAAAGAGAAGGAGGAAAAGGACAAGGATGTTTTAGTTTAGTTTTAGTAAGTCTTAGTACGGCACTTGCAACATGATAAAGTCATGTAAGTGCCGAAGAGGTGTTACAAGAGAATATCACACAAAAAAAAGAGGGACGGATAAAGACGTTTGAGAGGAAAGAAGGAGCACCAACCAACCATCCACAAGGAGGACTGTTTCAGTTAAACTGGAGTACAGAAAAGCACATCAACGTTAAAATGGGAAGAGAAAAAAGAGAAATGAATGCACCTGTCTGTTTGTCCTGATACACAAATCTTGTCTGTGACTTCCCTTGCTGGCCAGTGCTGTCCCACGCCGCCCCAGCTCCACTACTCGGCCTCTTCGCAGTCTGGTCTTCCTCTTCATCTGTGGCCACACAAACATCATAATTTATCTTTTTGGGGTGGAAAAAGGGAGGTTCTCCGTTCTCCAAAATTTGTGTACATCAGATGCCTTAATGTTTGACATTTTCATAACTTTTTCTCATCAAGGGTTTTTAACATTCCACCATGAATAGCAGGGAGGGTATGTTACACATGCTCTCTTATTCATCTTTCAGAATGCATTATGTCTGTATTTATGGAAATAGAAGCACCAACATAGAGACTAATATTTAGTGCAGGGAAAGAGCAAGACAGATGAAAGCAAGAACCAAAACAAAAAAACCCCAAAAAGCAGGACCCACCAGTTACCCCATGATGTGACCCGAACAGCACAATATGAGAGACCACAAAGTGTGTTGTTTTGGGTTTTGGAAAAGGTTGGAAAATATGTAGTGCACAACTGTATAATACAATTGTAGTCTAGTTACAGAAGAGACAAACACATCAATACAAAAACAGCCTTTCAGTGCTGAGAAAACTTTAACTCTCAAGAAAGATAGACATAAAAAAAAAAAAATCATGAGTAAAAAAAGTGGAACACTCCAGCTGCCCACAGTGCAACATGAGTCTTTTTCTTCTCATTCATCTTTAAATGGACATCCCAGTCTGTAGTGCGGAGGCTGCTGTCCAATGCAGGTCCTCTAGGCTCCCGTGGAGTTTGCGCTTCATGCATTGGGCATGCTTGTAGAATTTGACTTCCTGCTTGGCAGCTGATTTCCCCATTGACACTGCCCCGCGTTTCCCATCCTGAACTTTGTGAAGAATGTTCAATATGAGTGGCAACAAAGTGTGCTGCCACTGGATCACACATGGTGACCAAAAGTTAAACAAAATTTATATATCATTATAAAATTACAAAAATCTGAGAGTGACCGTACCGAAGCCCCGGTCTGACTGTAGCTTCCTGCTCTTCCCGCCACCCGGCAGATGCATAGGTGTGGTAGCGGAGGACGAAGCTGACATACCAGAATGTGATGTGGCAGGTGGTGTGTCGTCCGAATCCTTTAAGTCCGTCAGCAGCTGTCGTATTTGGTGTTCTTGACGTCTGTCCATTGACACAGTTGGCCTCTGACAGGAGCAAAGTGCAAGAAAGATGAGAACAACTTTAATACTTACATTATATCTTATATTTTGCTCCTTTTATCACAATAGTTGTGCTCTTATTATACTGCACTACTAAGGCTGGAACTTAATATATTGACAAACTGAAGGGTATGGGCTGAACTCAAAGATGGAAACTCAGTAAAATCAACATGCAATAAGCCTTCATGAAAATTAACAAGTGAGGGACATAAAAGCTTGACTAAAAAAGTTGAGTTAAGAGAAGAACAACAATATGTCATGAACTGCATTCTTCAGTTACGAAATTTTGAGGAAGTTGCTCAAAGACAGGTACACTGATGACAGCTACTTACAGACTCTTTTAGTTATACAGTGGAGTCCACTTATAACGAGTCCTGAAACAACGAGAAGTCTGTTATAAAGACACTATTCCAAAACCCCAATTTTTCCCTTCTTTATCTTTGTAAAAAAAATACTGCTATAGCGCAATCGGACACACACAGGAGTCGGATATAGTGGAATATTGCTGCTGCTGTGCACAGAGCACAGGCCAGTTATACATATAAACCTCGCCAGTTGAGAAACTTGTTGGTGATCTAGCGAAACCTAGGACCTTACATCAACTCCTTGAGCGAAACAAACAATAGGAGAGCCCACGTTTGCCAACAATGAAGGCCGGAGCGAATGAGTGGGGAGGGTGTGGTAAGCGCAGACAAGAAGAACGCATCGTGTGATACACCAGCCTAGTCTAGATTATCTAGGCCAACCACTACCCATTCCCTCACTTCCCTGATGCGGGGATAGAGAGGTCACAATGCTGTGATGGACGGAGTGAATGTGTAGTAACGTGCGTAAGCAGACGAAACACACCACAGGGTGTGTTGGGGTGGGGGACAACACAGCGGGCGAGTTAGCCCAGAGCGCATTATTTCTGATCGCCAACGCCGTGCTGTCAACATTGCTAGTGCTTGAGAAAGAAACCCGATTTGATTTTTGATCAAGTAAGACCTAGAGGCTAGAGGTCATGTTGAACAATGTAATCATCAGGGGAGATAACAAAAAGAAATAAACAGTACACCAAACTCATAGATTAAACCTACTTTATTATTTCCATTGAATTTATTACTGGATTCCTTATAACGAGAATCCTGGTATAACTGACTTTTCGCTCTGGTCCCCTCCCTCTCGTTATAACAGGATTCCACTGTAGTAAGTGTTTTACGGCACTGGCAACACCATATTTTTATAAGGTCAAATAAGTACGGAAGAATAGAGGTGTTACAAGAAAGTAACAAACACAAAAAAAGGAGGGGAGAAAAAAATACATGTTTGGTAGGGAAGAAGGAGCAAACCACACAAGAGCACTCGCCAACTACTCAATTATGGACATTTGACATGGTCAACATGTCAGACATTTGACATGGTCAACATGTCATGCACAGGTGTGGATTAATATTTGAAATAGTGAATATGTCGGGTACAGGGTATCATGACAGACATCTGACGTTACTAGAATGCATGGTAAATAAGAGGGATTTAGTATTGGACAAGCTTCCTAGAAAGGCTATACATTTTGATGATCTTATGAATGTACGTAATATATCACTCAGGAGCTCAGGCAGAGGGGCACGGTAGCCTCAGGAGGTCACGGCTCAAAGGGTAAAGCGCTGATATAAACTTTTAAAAAGTTGTCACCTCCCATTTATATGCTGGTAAGAAACTCACATTCTGTTTCTGCTCCCGTTCCTTACGAGCCTGGCTTCTCTTGGCGTACCACATTCCAATATCTCTTCCACGGAGACCAGGTGGGGGCCTCTCTCGCCCTCCACTCTGACTGCCTTCTCCGCCTTCTTCAGACCCATCCATGGAGCTGTCCGGGGGCACTGGAGGGAAGGGGGGAAGGGGGGAAGGGGGGAGTTTTTTTTAAGAAACAGAAGCATATTGACATGATGATGGTCGTTTAGTGCTGGGAAAAACAGAGAAAGAAGAATAGCAGGACCTACAAGGATTAATCTCCAAATACACAGAACAGGGAATGGGGTGAAAAGATACAAGTTGACATTGACTACAAGGGCGTGTAATGTTGGAGGAACTCCCTCTCTCTCTCTCTCTCTCTCTCTCACACACACACACACACACACACACACACACACACACACACACACACACACACAACATGCGCACATTAAGAGGGGCAAAAACATATACACACACATTCACACATGTAAGCAAAAACTCACCCACAATCACAAACTAAGACATAATTACAAAAATATTTAAGACAAAGACATGAAAACAGCAACAGAACCTCATCTTTATATTTTTTAAGCTCAGGTAACAAGTGTAGTTTTACATCTTGCCCCAAGTCAATACAAATACATTGCTGTGGTGCCGGCCACTAATTCACGAAATCTCCAGCGTGGGTTTTTCCGAGGAGTTCTTTGAACTTTTCTTCTCAGTGGCTCTCTTCTGTAGGTTATGGAAGTTAAAACAGAAGTCCCTCTTAGATCTTAAAATAGCCGTGCTATGTCAAAAAGCACATTCAACTCATACTTTATCAAACCAACAATCAAAATCAAAGTTTGCTTAAAAATCAAGCAAATCCACAACCCCCCTACCTATCACCACTTGTCAAAAGGGTAACCGTGGTTGTAGCTTACATTCACATCTGTGGGTTTCTCTCCGGTCACGACGACCTCTACCCCGTCCCCTCCCTCCACCGCCATAGCTTTGAAATGTGTTTCCTTGACCTCCGCCGTAGCCTTGATATGCATTCCCTGTCGGAACTGGTCCCATCAGGCCTTGACCATCAGCTCCACCCTGTCCTCCTTGGGACCAGTTTCCCTGCCCATATGAAGGAGCCCCGAAGCCTTGACCTTGATTGTTAGACCAGCCTTGTTGCGACTGTTGCCAGTTGTTGCCATATGCACCTCTCCGTGCATTTCCACGGCCACCCCAGTGACCTCCACGGCCACCGTAACTCATGGCTCATACAGCGGCAATATGCAGCACGACAATTGCAATATGCTGCTCATCAGCTGTGACTGGAAGTCCTTGATGTCGCTCTGGGAAAAAGACCAGGAAGCAAATATGAAGTAAATCCCAATTCTTACAACTGTTACAACATACATCACTGTTTCTCTCTCCTTCTTTTGTTCCAGGATGCCGCACATATTCTGTCCCCTTTTCTCATTCATCTCTGAAGTTTCCTACTATCACTACACAAATGATTTGAACGCAGAAGACTATATATATATATATATATATATCCTCCTCCTCCCACCCGATACTGGGTTGAGCACCCCAGTTGGATTTGAGCTTTTGATATTAAGAGAGCAATTGAGTTTCTAACCTATGCACTACACAAGATGGCTCCCCAAAAATCTCTAACACACACACATATATCAAACACACATTTGTGCTAACTAACACTACAACCTAATCAACTCTTTCGGAACAAAGCAGCCTTGCCATTCATGATCATAATGCCAGCACAAAAATGAACTTCCCTTGAATTTACTGGAAACATTTGCTTAAATCAGAAACCCTTGAAAATAAATCAAAACCCACAATGGGAGCTTATTTATAGAGTTGATAAAGTGCTTGGTGAAACAATATTTATCTATATTCTAGACCATAGAGAGCTGAGGTATAGAATTATCATTGTATGGTAGGTAATGTGAAACTTGACCATTGAGAAAGCTGAATTATCGACTTGGACACTCAGACTTTTTGTTGTGTGTGAATGTATGCATAAATTATAAATGTTATCATGAGTGTACATATTGCAGTATTTTATTGAAAGAATGGAAGACATTCTATTTCTGAGACAAGAACTAAAACTATATAAATATATTATTACTAAAAATATTACAAAGAATCTTCCTTTTAAACTCTTTAAACCCCATCGGACGCTAGGATTGTCCGGTAGTAATATCCCTGTTCCCGATCAAGACGCCGTGAGCGTCTGATACTAGTGACAACTGTTTTGTTTTATTTAGTGCAAGCTTTTGCTTGTTTTTCAGAACTATTCACGAACCAAGTTTTTTAGTAAAGACTTTACTAAGCCTTTGTTTTCACCGTGGCCAGCTCTATTCGGACTCGAGTCCAATTAGATTTTTTATCTATTCAGACTCCAGTCTGAATGTGGGTTTTATCTATTCCAACTTGGGTCGGCAAAAAAAGTTTCATTTATTTGGACTCAGGTTTTAAGTCAGTTGTGTGAGTGTAAGGAGGTCATATAATAAATAACTGTTGTCAGGGGATTTTATATAAGCCAGAATTAGAACTAGAAATACCTACTAGGACTGTGTAATTGTGTCAAAAGTCAAAAGACTGCACTCTCCTTGCCCAATGGCAGCGTCTATGTACACAGTAACCGACAACTCATGGTCTTTCTGTTGGGCGCGATCTGTCGATTTGCGCAATCCATCGACCGCGCAGCTCATTTGGTTGATCGAGGAAACGCGCGACAATACATCGATTGTTGCGCATTCTGTTGATCAGCAGATCGCGCAGCGCTTTTTGTCATACTTACTGCGAATTCTGTTGATAAACTATGATGATGAGGTGAATAAAAAAAAAAAGAAAATTGGTTTACTGAGCTCGTCAGTCTTTGAGTTTGAGCATCTAAGAAGAGTTGTGTGATGAACTTTAAGTGGTGACGGTTGAGTGAGGCCGATAAATTGACACGACGTTAAATCGAGCACCTGTACTCAGTATTTGGACGGATGTGATTGGCTGCGTACTTCATGTGGTATTCCAAATACGGTGAAGATTTAATGGCTTGTGATAAATTGCTGTGTGTTGATTAAACATTCATTATACAAGTATTGTTTTCTTTATTGTTTCCTTGAACAAGAGCACCTCGAGCACAACCAACCTCTCCATATTGAATAAGTGTTCGGAGTGATACTCACGACCTATAAGTATAGGCCTAACCCTGATTGCACTCTCATTAGATCTACCCAATGGCAGTGTCTAAGTACACGATAACCGACAACTCAGGGTCTTTCCACCACCACAACAGCATCATCATTACTTCTACTACCACTACAGCATCAACATTACTTCCACCACCACTATACAGCATCATCATTACTTCCACCACCATTTGTCTTTCCACATGTTTAATTTGATTTTGTTGAGTGTTGAGTTTTTCTGTAATTTTTTTTAAAAATCACATCGCACAAAACCGACAGCCGTGGCCCCTTCTCAACACCTCTTTCCCCATAAGCCGAGAGTGCGATCGCTACACGCAGTCTCATTGGTCGAAACAATTAACTTTGCCCCCGGCAAGGTCAGCTCAACTTAGTTTTGTTCATAAACATGACGATCGACGCAGGGAGGGCCAGTTTAGATAGATCTAGTAACTGGATATTAAAGCTCACGTCTCAATTGTCATTATAATCAGAAAAAATGTTAATACATGCTGGAAATATTTAGAAACAAGGGTCGGAAGTCGGAACGGACATCATAAGGAATCAAATCAGAGTTGGAATATAATTTTTGTCTATTCAGACTCGAATTGTCACTTCGATTAGTTGGTTATTGTAACCCTGACTTCCAGTTACTTCCATTCAGTTTCGGTTTGACTTTGGAGAGTGAAACTAAATTACGCCCTGGACGACATCAAAACATAACAAAACTCAGGGGTATGATCTATAGAATGCGCAACCAAACGGATCGACAAAAAGCGCTGCGCGATCCGCTGATCAACAGAAAGTGCAACAATCGATGGATCGTCGCGCGTTTCCTCGATCAACCAAACGCGCAGCGCAGTTGATGGATTGCGCAAATCGACAGATCGCGCCCAACATTTCCACCACCACAACAGCATCATCATTACTTCTACCACCATCTGTCTTTCCACATGTTTAATTTCAGTTTGTTGTGTGTTACAGTTTTTCTGTAAGTAACTTTTTTCAAAAATCTCATCGCACAAAATCGACAGCTGCGGCCTCTTCCTAACACCTCTTCCCCCAGCTAAGCGCAATCTGATTGGTCGACATTTAATTTTCACTTAGCCCCCCGCAAGGTCAACTTAATTTGTTTGTTCTGTTCATACTTAATGATGCAGGGAGGGCCAGTTAAGATAGATCTACTAACTGGAAGTTAAAGATCACGTCTCGATTTTTATCGTTCCAATCTAAAACAGTTTCATAAAATGCTGGAAATATTCAGGAACAAGGGTCGGAAGTCGGAAAGGAGTCATGCTGGACTCAATTCAGAGTCCGAATATAATTCTCTTGTCTAAATCGGACTCGAGTCCTAACGGACGGTCACTTCGTTTCACCAGAAGTTGGAGGCAAGCTTTTGGGACTATTTTATGAGACATAGGCCTAGTGCTCCAGGTTTAGGTGACAGTTAGTAAAAACTCTGGGTAACAGTGGAAAAAACTCAGGGTTTAAAAAGTTAACAAGGATACACGATAAGAAGATGATCTAAAATATGAGCAGAAAGACAATGAGTGAAAATGAAACTGAAACTGCATTGGGGACTAGGTTACATTTTATAGACCCTAAACTTAAGGGCGGCTAGACTGTCAGTCTAGCCGTACTTAATATTGATGGCTGAATTGTAAATGAAATTTGGCACTTTTTCGTCTGTTACCCCAGGCCGGGCCTGGCCGCCATCTTGGCTCGGTAGTAATCGGGCGGTGTTACTACCTGTTCTGTTCAGTAATCGATAGGCCTAGGCCTATAGAGTCGAGTGTCGAGCATCGTCGTCTTGGCCTAGCCCTAGATTGTTTGGTCATAATGCTGTTTGTTGTTAATGACGTTGTTAACGTTGTTCGCACAATTGTACGGATAACCACTCCGTATGTAAATGTTCCACAAAACGGTTGGAAGCTAACTAAAGTAAAGTAGATTCTAGATCTAGTTTGTTTTATTTTTATGGACATTCATCTCTTTACACATCCGTGAGAGGAGAGAGTTGATTTCGCTCACCACATACAGTGACAACAGGGGAAAGCAGGGCTCTGATCTTTTAGATATCTACATCTAGATATAGATCTAGATATAGATATAGATCTAGATAGATTGTAGATTTAGATTTTAGATTAAATAACTCTTCTTTGCGGATCAGGCAAACTTGAACTTCACAACTGATGATTATTATAGTTTTTATATACTCAGAGAGAGTATCAGTTTATCTCAAGATTAGTACACACCCGTAGATCTATCACTCGACTCAATATAATGCAGGTAAGACTTCAATGTTGTAAAAGTCTCTAGATCTAGATCTAGAAACTAGCATTTACCGGCGTCTGCAGGAGAGAGGAAAATCATGCAAACAAAATCGTCAAAAAAGAAATTATTGGGAGTAGCATCCCTTGAAGATCTTGAATGCCAGGGAAAAGTTCGTCTTGCTTTTTGCAATTCACACAATAACCAAAGAAGCAGATCTTAAATACTACTGCTTGTGATAAATAATTGTTTCTAGTGTTGCTTGCTTTTCTAATGTATTTATGTAATCGGAAGGTGTTCTGTTTTTCGTCAGAATAGGAAATTTCTCGTTAATTAAATCCATTACGAGTATTGGTATTTTGTTCAATTGAACCACTGAACATGCCAATGTGGCATTTATTTTAGGCCGGCACTATTTCTCCGAACGTTCGGGAAAATAAAGCTGGGCACTATTTCTCCGAACACTCTGAAATCACATCCTTTCGCAAATTTCGGATATTATATAGATCTATAATTATAGTATAGGCCTACCAAAGATTGTTCGTATACAATATGGTTCAATCGGTCAAAAAAATGTCCGCAGTAAATATTTATAAAGAAACGCTACAGTTCCAAACAGTTAAACTTAATGTGTTGTGTTCACTCGTGTGCTGTCTACAGAGGGTTATTGATAACGACACATAGAACTAGCATAGATATCTGCGTTTGTTGCGGCTGCGACCAATCAATCGTGGCTCAATTTTTTGGCATTTTTTGGTCCCCAAATAGGAGGATAAAAGTCAAATATAAAAAAAAAAGAAAGAAACCGAACCTCTTTACTTTTGAAAGAAAGTTCACCTAGCTTCACTTCGTCTCTTTCTCACTTGTTGTCACCACGTTGATTTGTTGAATACGTTACAGTTACTTTTATTTTTCCCTCTTTGTGGTGTTTTATTTTGTTAGTGTGTATTTTTTTCTTTCTTGTTATTGTTCTGATGTGTTGTTTTTCTATCAATGTTTTTTTTAATGGGGAAAAAGGGGGGGGGGGGGGGGGGTTATATAGTGTAACGTCATTTAATTTGATGTTCCTACCTTCATTAGATTTTAAATATATATATACATGTGTAAATATATAGATTTAAATGTGTTATGTTAGAGCGTACGTTCCACCAAAACCGATCACATGTACTGACACTGGCAGCCCCTTAAATGTGTGTGATTCCATAATTTACTTGTAATATCCTGTACTTTGTTTTAAAATTACGCACATTAAGTGTTAAAACAGCCAATCTTCTTCGGACAGGTGGACTCACGCCCTTATTTGTTAATGTTTGTGGTTGTTTATGGGCTGTTCTAATTTTGATTTCATTCTGTTGTGAAACCTTTCTTTTTCACGTTTTTACACTCATCTAAAAATCTCTAGACTAGCCAGACTAGCTCTTGAAAATTGAAATAGATATATAGACCTAAAAATTTGCTCCTGTGTGTGTGTGTGTGTGTGTGTGTGTGTGTGTGTGTGTGTGTGTGTGTGTGTGTGTGTGTATGCATGTGCGTGTGTGAGTGTGTCTGTGTGTGGTAGTAAGTGTGTAAGTGGAGAGTGAGGAGCGTGTGTGTGTTTGTTTTTCGTCCTTTATTCAGTAACAGTTCAACGTATACAAAAATAGAAACACAGGATCCATTCACTCCAGGGCTCATGAGTCGTTCCTCTCTTTCAGTTTCACTCATTAATTCAATTCCCGTGTTCTCTCTCACGGCTCATCTCCGTCCGCATGACTTCCACACCCCACCCCTCCCTCCAGGCACACACAATGAAAATCTCACTCATTCCCTTGCCACCCTGCGAACCATGGACAATAATATTAGCAAAACACTGCCTTAGCCGCATTCCTTTCGTTCGTGAGCTGTGGACCAGGTCAGGGATGTCGGTGTCGTCCCCTTGTAGTTGCTGTCGCCTGTGGATACACTCATACATTCTTCCTTTCACCTGCTCTGTCACTCACACAGTCTCTCCATCCACAGCTCAGCTCGTCATACGTTCAAAAGTTGCCCACTGATCATGTTTAGTTAGTGTGTGTATAAGTTTGTATGTGTACATGTGCATAATGGTGGTGGGTGTGTGGTGGGTGTTACAGAAGGTTGTCTGTAGGCGGGCTTGCCATGCGGCGTTCCTTCCCAGTTCCCAGACCAGAGGCGGAATGACGAATGAAAGTTGGCGCCGAACTCTTGCAATAAATGGGCAAAAAATCACGAGATCGGAAGCCGGAAACCGTTCGGAGAAATAAAGATCGGCACTATTTCTCCGAACGTTCGGAGAAATAGTCACTTCGTTTATTTTAACGGTGCTCATTGAATTTGTTTCATATGGAAGATTGGTCCATGGAATACAGACAACAATCTGGTTTTCCTGGATTGTTTTTGTTTTTGTAGAGGTTTTACGGCGCTTGCAACTGCATAAGGTTATATGAGCGCCAGAAGATAAGAGGTGTTACAAGAGAGTGACAAACATAAAAAAGAAGGAGGGGAAATAAGGACGATAGATGTTCGATAGGAAAGAAGAAGCAAACCACACCAGAGCACCCGTCAACCACCCACTTTCCTGGATTTAAGTTCGAACTAAGACCAAACTTTCTACAGTCTTTCCACAAAAGAACAATGAGTATAGAAATAACCTTTAATTGATGTTTCTTTGTTTTGCCAAAAAAGGAGGTAAGAATAAGAAAGTAATGTACACGTGAAACACTCATTAGCGCACACACAACAGGCGCAGAGAGAGAGAGAGAGAGAGAGAGAGAGAGAGAGAGAGAGAGAGAGAGGGATAGGGAGGAGAGAGACAAAGTGAGAGAGAGAGCTAGAGAGAGAGGGATATCTAACAGGTAGCCTGGCCATATCGGCTGTCTTCCGACCCATCTGTTCTGTCTCTAGGAGAGCAGGCAGGCTGTCGGCATGGCGGCCAGCCACCCAGCCGCTCGGCCGGCCATCCTCACTGGCGGCCGGCCAGAGAAGAAGGGGGAGAGAGGGCCGGGGAGAGAGCCAGATTCAGCCCCAGCAAGACAGACTTTCAGCAAACCGGCAAGACAGAACCGGGTTCCAAACCCCTGAGTAGTGTTTCCCCCCAAAAAGAGGATAAAGCAAAGTGGCCCTCCCCCCCTTTTTGGGGGTGCCCTTAAAAAACCCTTTTATTCTCTTTGTCCCCCTTTTTTTTTTTTTGGTCCCAATGGGATTCCTCAATTAGTTTATCACCCCCCCCCCCCCCCCCCCCCCCGGGAAAATAAAACTGCAACAAAACCCTTTCCGTAAAAAAAACCCAAAACGAAACAAACTAAGGAAAATAAAACCAATGTAAAATTAACGTATGAAATGATCAAATTTGTGTCGCATAGGCTCAAGAATCCAATGTATTTACAGAAAAATAAAGCAGACCAACACGTCCGTAGACTACTGTAACTATAATCACGTTGCTGTTACAAGATGTGGTAAACCCGCTATGTGATCTGCTCACTCACAACGTAACGTCTGAGAGCGGGGAAAAGAGGGAGGGGTGGAACTATGACTTTTTTGGTTTTTATTTCAAGAGAAGCACATGATCGACGTAAGGAGAGGCCACATAAGTCTGCTTCTAAGAAATATCAAAACGGACAAACAATAATAAAAATAACAGCCTTGCCTATTAATTCAAAACAATTATACGATACAAATTTATACATGCATTAAGTATTAGCATAAAAAGCGAGGTCATGATAATAATATGATATCAGGCCTAATAATAATAATATGCTGATGATGATGATGATGATGATGATGATGATGATGATGATGATGATGATGATGATGATGATGATGATGATGATGATGATGATAGGCATAATCCTACAAAAGAAAAACTAAATCAAAGAGAATCAATGTGGATTTGGAACTTGGGTTCTCACCAAATCCTCAGCGGTCTTAACATCGACGATCGAGCCACATTTCAGGGACCTTAAATTTACCAAGTAGGGACTATTCACACTATTTTTTAAAGACTAAGTTACTATACTACTATTTTTACCATAGTAACTGTGATATTTAGGATTATTTGTCCTTCTAATGTATGTCCAACGTAGACAGAATGATGCGGTGAAGTTTGGTCTTTACAGTGGGGTGGAAGAAATGCGGATGAGTCAACTTGTACTTTTCTACCTTGCCTTCGAGCTCGTTTTGAGAAGACATAAGTTTCCTACCTGTGTGGAATTCAAAGTTTTCCAAATTCCTTTCCTTATGTAGATAATATATGCCACTGCTACTACAACTTCTGCTGCTACTACTACTACTACTACTACTACTACTACTACTACTACTACTACTACTACT